>NC_092521.1:67302897-67410397 GCF_037038585.1 Patagioenas fasciata
CAGTTTTACTGAATTTATTGTTGGAATTTCAGCAGCTATAATAAACTGAAATCATTGCCACAACACTCTGAGTCGAATTTTAGCTACCTGCTTTTGCATTCAAAGCCTTGCTCAAATCTAATCTGTTTAATTTGTCAGGGCATACCTTACCTACATTCAACAATATGAGTCAGATTTCCCTTCCAGAGATGGATCTAAATCTCTGCTTGAGCATGTTCTCACGCATCCTACATGCATGTCTGAGCTTGAAGATATTCTTGACTTGGTGAGTAACCCACACTGTAGACATATATGTGCATGCTCCTGGGCAGGGTGAGGGTAGGACCAGTCCACCTTTCTGAGGCTACTCCATGAGTACTACTTGAGGCTACTTCACAAGTTCATACTGTGGATTCTGGTCAGGAACAGCAGCAGAGAGACACATCTCTGAATGGCTCAATACATACATAACTGTCTTTGAGGCAAAGGAAAACCTTGAAGAACTACGATGTGGGTCAAAGCAACATTTAGGTGGAATTTACAACCAAAACATGTATAGGTGGAAGTATAGATAGCCTGAAATTCATACCACAAATTGTTTTTCATTGTTGTTCCATTTGTAATTTGTTACAATGAAGGAACTGCTTACCTAAAATATGTCATAACTCATATCCTGAGTACTGTTTGGGAATATTGCCTGACATTCAAGTTACATGGTGAACATAGACATTGTAGATCTTTACTAAAATTAAGTAGTGCTATTAGCCTTAGGTATAATTGTTTATTATTTCTCAAACATTAACCAATTATCTAGGAGTCTTAAAGTGCAGACAGATAGTTCTACCACATAAACACCTTGGGAGGTAACTACTTTTTCATTTTATCATTTTCACCTAAATATGACATATTTTTTTCCACAGTCTAAACTTAACGAAAAAGCACCACCAACAGAGACAGTGGTCAAAGAACTGCATGACTTTCCAGGAAGGGGAACATTTATCAAAACATATTGCATGGTTAATGATAGTATGCACGGATAAAGAAGCCTGTAATATATAACAACAATAAAGTTGGAGTAGTGTATCAAAGGTTGTTTGGACAAGATTCAGTTCCATTTTCAAGAGACTTCAATTTCCTTTCACATAAACTCTGTGAAATACTTTATGTGACATGTTTATGAGTAGCTGTTTTTATGAATGTTATAATTGCAGACCCTTATGAAGGCTAAGAACAGTGTTGCCCCTTCAGCAAGCTAAAAAGCAAACATGAACACAACAGTTACTAGTTACAATAGAAGAGACAACCCCCCGCACCTCAATTACATTGCACCAGATTACAGCACTATATGGTATATCTTATACTAGGATTTTTGCAGCTCCCAATAACTAACACAAAAGGTATACTTAAGTTCAAATGTAGGGAATAGGTATGAAATTTAGAATTTATCTCTGACTTATTAAGTTTGTTTAATCAGCACGCTGCATAGTCACACTTTAGAAATCAACCATCAGACTTGCAGTTCACGTGTTGTTAATTTCTGCTTAAATTTTCTCTTAGGAAGAGCTCATAATATGTTTTAGAGAAATCATATTTTGTTTCACAGTATCACAGTATCACGGTATCTTTGGGATTGGAAGGGACCTCAAAAGATCATCTAGTCCAATCCCCCTGCTGGAGCAGGAACGCCTAGGTGAGGTCACACAGGAGCATTTCCAGGTGGGTTTTGAATGTCTCCAGAGTAGAAGACTCCACAGCCCCCCTGGGCAGCCTGTTCCAGTGCTCTGGCACCCTCACTGAGAAGAAGTTTTTTCTCAAATTTAAGTGGAACCTCTTTTGTTCCAGCTTGATCCCATTAGCCCTTGTCCTATCATTGTTTGCCACCGAGAAGAGCCTGGCTCCATCCTCGTGGCTCTCACCCTTTATATATTTATAAACATTAATAAGGTCACCCCTTAGTCTCCTCTTCTCCAAACTAAAGAGACACAGCTCCCTCAGCCTTTCTTCATAAGGGAGGTGCTCCACTCCCTTAATCATCTTTGTTGCCATACGCTGGACCCTCTCCAGTAGTTCCCTGTCCTTCTTGAACTGAGGGGCCCAGAACTGGACACAATATTCTAGATGGGGTCTCACCAGAAGGCAAGGAGGACCTCTCTCAATCTACTAACCACCCCCCTTGTAATACACCTGAGGATGCCATTGGCCTTCCTGGCCACAAGGGCACAGTGCTGGTTCATGGTCATCCTGTTGTCCACCAGGACCCCCAGGTCCCTTTCCCCTACACTGCTCTCTAATAGGTCATTCCCCAACCTATACTGGAACCTGGGGTTGTTCCTGCCCAGATGCAGGACTCTACACTTTCCCTTGTTAAATTTCATCAGGTTATTCCCCGCCCAACTCTCCAACCTGTCCAGGTCCCGCTGGATGGCAGCACAGCCTTCTGGCGTGTCAGCCACTCCTCCCAGCTTAGTGTCATCAGCAAACTTGCTGATAGTGCACTCAATTCCCTCGTCTAAATCGTTAATGAATATATTGAATAATATTGGCCCCAGTACTGACTCCTGAGGCACTCCACTAGATACTGGCCTCCAACTAGACTCTGCGCAATTGACTGCCACTCTCTGGGGCCTTTCCGACTGGCACATCAGGGTATTGCTCCACCAGTCGATCTCCCTTTCGCACTCCCTGACGGACCTCAGCGTCTCAACCTCCTCCTTAAGTTTCACAACCACGTCAAGCAGATCTTGCGCTTTCCTCTGTTAAGTGCCTGTTTTACTTTATTTAGATAGCTTGAGATATTTAAGAACTATAGGCTATAATCTGACCGTGAACATACATTTTTATTGACTAGTCCCTGCAAAAACAGTGTTCAGCACTACACCAGTATTTTAAGTCGGAATATAAATCAGAATCATCACTTCATATCAAAGCAATACAAGAAAACTATGTCATCTGTTCTCACATCCTAGATACAAGTAAATAAAGTAGCAGCAGAATTTATTGCTGCATTTCCACAAATGGAACTAAACTACATTTATTAATTTTACAGGTAAAAAGCCAGACAATGGCTTAAACAAGGAAATAGGATGAAAACAAACTGTAAGACTCTAGAAGTTTTTACAGACCTCCACAGCTCCTTATCCCAGTGAAGAACACAACTTACACACCTTAGCACATCAGGACATGTTCTTATTCACAGAACCACAGAAAAGGTTGTCTGGAAAGGAGCTCTGGAGGTCATCTAATACAATCTTCTGGCTAAATCAGAATGAACTTTGAAATTAAATTTGATTGTTCAGGGCCTTGTTGCAATTTGTGTCTGTTGCATCCTTGCCTTCCACTGTCCATGACTATAACCTGAGCAAAGAATGTTGTTGACATTTTCTGACTACTGTCTGTACATACACCTTTCATGACTTCTGTATATGTTACAAATTCACAAACATTATTTCAGATGCACCTTCTAAATAACTTATGGAGCTCTTTAATTTTTTTTCCTCTGGACTGCAATGTTTTATGTTGTGGACATGTTATAAATTCATCCAAAATAAATTAAAAAAAAAAAAAAAAAAAGTACAAACCTAAATAGTATTCTATTTCTGTCTTCACCTGAAAGTCTTCAAAGCGCTTCCCTGACACACCAAGACATTTTTAACTCTAGCCTCTTGAATGGTTTTATCCTCTGTATCTCTCTATTTAGCCCTCCAATAATAAGTAAGAAAATCAGATGTTGTTTTCTTAAGTTAATTGCTTATATAATCCAGATGACTTTAAAAATAAAAGAAAAATTGTTCAAACAAGCAAAAGACTGAAAACTTCTATAAACAAGGCAGTAAATTTTCTGTGATAGAATTTCATTTCTACCTCAGTTGCTCATCCACATTGCATGTAGCATTCATTTCTGCCAGAATTATGCTTTTCTATCACCTTTTATTTCTTCTGTTTATTGTAATAGTTAAAAATAGCTGCAATTCACATTCCTCACTCCACCAATCCCTTCCAGACCTAGAAAGAAACACCACAATTGAGATAGATAGACATTTATATTTATGGTCCAAGTGGAATAACTACATTTTGTTTACACATGTATTTTTAAATTGTCACCGATCTCTGGCTCACAAAAATCTAGGTGAAAAATCACTTTCACTGGCACTTTATCAAGCGGTTGCATCCTTTTAATGAAGACCAGGGTGCAAATTATTACATTTGTATTCCCTTGAAACATTCCCCTTCAAGTAAAATGGCTACAGCTGTAGGTATTAATAATAAAAAAAAAAAAACAACTGTAACTTCCTGAGAACACATTGTGGGGAGACAATAATTAGTGTGACTGATCACAGAACAAATATTGCAGTGTATTCTTTCTGTAACATTACTGTGTTACCAACAACATCCCTACCAATTCATCATCTCTAGGTATACTTCTAACTTTCCATCATTCTCAGTACTTCAAAGTTTCCTATTAAAACCAAAATATGACAGAGTATTTGACTTTCTCCTCATCTGCATTTTACACTAAAAGATCCAGGATGAGTTTTATTGACTATCAGCTTTTAAAGAATACCTATCACTCTTATCCATTGAAAACCCTTGAGAAAGGTTTTTCCTGTTCCCTCTACACAAATGGACTGATCGTAGTAAAACCAGTACTTCTTAGAAGATAAAAAGCCTTCTTTACTTCTGATAAGGAATTTATTTAAAATCTTCTAAAACCAACCAAACAAAAAAACACAAGAAAACAAAGAAATAAACTAACAAAAATGACCAAAAAACCCAAAACTTTCCAGTGTCCATTCTTTATACTAAAATGTTATGTATGTAAAATATAATCAAACATATTGCAAGATACACTCTCCAAGAAGGATTCTTGCTGTCAGGATGGATTTATTCACCACTCATACAAAAAACCCTTCTTAAATATTTAGTTATATGGCCTCTACATCACACCATCATGCATATATAAAAACATTTAGAAAAACAATGTAGAATAACATCAAGATTACAAAGTGAAAGACTGAAGTTTTGAGATGTCCGTATTAAAGTTGCAAGTAAAAATCTAATTCAAGGCTCTTGCATATGTGATTTTTAAAATAGTGTTCAGTTAATTAATCACAAGTCACTCTCCACAGATCACCACTTCATTCAGCATGCAGAATGGCTGACATTGTGATCCTGAGATAATGTTTAATACTTTGCTTTCTTCAGTGTTTGCCTCTCCCGCCTTTTACTTTAGCTCATTCTTCGAATCCCACTATGAACATAGACTCTTTCATTTTCCCGTGAGTGTTTTCCTGTGTCACTGTAATATAATAATTTATTTTTTGAAATAACAATATGAAGCAGAGAAGTGTAACTATCATTACTTTACAAAGTGCTGATGCACACAGACACTGAAGGCAGAAGTTTCCAATTAAGTATCCAGTCTGAGATACCTTACACAATAAAGCTCAGCATCCACCAGTTTTGCTCGTCAGTGCACAGTACCCTGGCAAGGTCAGCTCAGGTACACAGAAAATGAGGCACACACAATTAGAGATCCTTTGTGAAAAGTCTGGCTTAAGGAGCTTGCTAAACATCATGACAGGGCAGCAAACAATTTGGTTCTCCAGGGTGAAACATGGCAATATCAAGGCAATACTACCTCTCTTCATTGGCTGTAATTACAGATTGTATTCACTAATTCTTTCTCATTTCTGCACTAACATGGGGGCAAAGGAAGCAATAGCTTTAATAATGGTGACATTGGTTCATTGCTGTTCTGTGTCACAAGCAAAATTGTTCATTGGAAAAACAACCAACAAACACATAATGAAAGAATGCACCTAAATTGGCCACAGTACTTCTGCACTGAATTCAGGTTTTAGGGTCCTGCCTCCAAAAATGCAAACCCTGGGAACTGATTATCAGCTGCCAGCTAATCCTAGAGGTACTTAAGGTTGCATTATCACCTTCTCTTTCATCATTTCTAACTTCAGAACTCTGCGGGCATCTAGACTGAAGTATGCCAAGTCTTTACAATCTGGGCAGCTCAGCAATCAGCTTGAGCTGAGGTTCTTGTCAGTATCTAGAAGCCCTGCATTTGTCTGCTGACATCTCCAAGAGCTTTGCCTCAGTCAGTGGTCTCAAAACACATTTAATATCCTCCAGAATTATTGGCTTCTCACAAAAAACAATGCTACAGACAGGAGGAGCTCCTTCTCTGGCTGATTTTAATAAGTATTGACTACCTTTTTCATTGTAAATAGCATATAGTCACCTGTCTCCATTAGGTGTCTCTGAAATGTGTATCCTAAATATACAAAATATCTAATTTCTCTAATAACACTGTGGTTAAACTGGAGGAATTAAGACATATCCTTGTTATGACCCATTCCTACTTCTTCGCTCCAGGCAACAAGATGCTAATTGGGCTGTTCAGCATGCAAACATTTTGAATCTCATTCCAAAGTACATGATGTTCTTATTGGGTGATTAATGAGAGGCCAGTGTCTCTGTTTCTGAGATTAATTCTTTATGTACATTCTCTCTACTAGTGTAACAGTCTTTTAATTTCTGTAGCACTGTCAGATAATTGGCTTCTCCTTGATCATTTGAATGGAAAACTTTTCAGCAAATCTAAAGTCATGGGCTTAATAATAATAATAATAATTAAAAAAAAAAAAAATCCCATTTTCCTCAGTTTTCTCTATAGCTCCTTTTCCTTTCACAAAAAGTCCAAATCCTTATATTAATCTCTTTCAGATGGCTGCTGTATGTTTGCAGAGTTCAACTTGCAATGGGGTCTTACATTGTTTCTGCACTGTTTTTATCAACTTTATATTTCTCTTACAAGAGCTTTCTTCACGTCTTTCACCTCTAGTATCAGGTAAACTTTACAATTGGTGGTGAAGAATCATTTATTTGTCATACTTCTTTTGTACACTCGAAATAAATTGCAAATATTTGGAAGATCCTGAAAAGAAATAACAAAAATTTCATATGGATTAGTTTCTTAATGTCAGAATATCTCCAAGAACAAGCTAAACCAAAGCCAGTACAACACATACGTACACACAGATATCCATACATCCTGCTGTGCTCTTAAAGGAGGTTCATGCCTTGATGCCAGATGCCAATGGAGGGTTCAAATGCTAAAATATAAGGTCACCTTAGCTTTTTAGTTGTCTAATTGCTTTATTAGTTCTGTGTCATAATGTATACAGATAGGACTTGAATTAAGGTTGCTCAAGCAGCTTCAAGTGTGGCAGTGCCTAACTGTTCAGTGTTCGACTTCACAGCCCTGCTAATGTTTTTCACTGTAATTTTGCCTGTAATTGTCTAGTTTTTCAAAATGTGTAGTGACCTCCTCCCCTGTTATTCCATGGCATTATTTTGATGCTGGCATTGACCCCATCCTGCTGATGAGCTGACCTAGACTATGCAAGACTATCAAAGGAGCCCACAGGTATGTGTGGAGACTTTTGTCTCCCCATCCATAAACAAGAATGGGATGCTTTTCACAGATATTTGCCAGTAACAAACAGAGAATAGAAAATTCTAATTAAAAAAACCCATAAACGCATGGCTAAATGTAAGTAGATTTAAATGGAATTGGTAAAAGCATATATCTGACACAATTAAACTGTTTTGCCCAACTTCAAGTCTTTACAACAAAGAAAGTGGACTCTAGATTAAGAAATTATCACAGAGAGGGTCCTCATATTCATTTTTAGCACAAAAAGAAATATAAAAAGTTCATTCATATTTTTTAACAAGGGAAAAACACAACTATACTTTATACTTTAGTGAATTCTCAGTTCCATACCCGCCCTTGCTTCACTTTCCTATCTCAACTTCCATTTGTCCTGCCCTGTACCAAAAAAAATCAGACAAATTTTGATACTCAGAATGAAAAAAATGTCAGACCAGGGGTTAAAGCTGTGGAGTCATAAGCGCTGGAAACCAAGACCTTACTTAAAATGCCAAGAAATCTTTATAATTATAAGAAAACCTGTTACAGAGCAGTAAGATGTCCTGTAATTTAACCTTGGCACTAAAAGGAATAAGAAATGTACCTAATTTTTGATTCTTACTTTATTCCTATCTCAGTCTGCAACAAATAACTGGAGGTCAGAAAAGACGGAATACACAAAACCTATGAAGCTAAGAATTAACACAGTAAGCAAAATGTAGCATTTTTCCCAAACAATACCACAAAGCTGACCTTAAATGACTGTGGTAGCTTTCAGTGATGATAGCTTATTTCTATTTGTATTTGAAATATTTTTTATCTGGATCAAATTAATGTATATATGTATATAAATATAATTATACATATATAAAATTTACAAATCAGATGACATATAAAATTTAAAAATCAGATTAATTAGTATCAGAGTATTAACACAGAGGGTTAATAAAAATCTATGGGCTGAATTCCTGTGTTTTTCACTAGGTCCTTTGCAATTCAATACTTTTTGTCATCTTTTCCTAAACTGAAACAACATTCTCTCCGGAGAGCAGCATGCATAGTAATGTGTGAATTTTTCCTCAGAAAATATATTACTTGGTGGTCCCAGTATAACTAGTTTACTGCTTTGGCCTAAGAATTTCCTTTCTGTACCATGGATAAACACTGCACGGATGAAGCCAAACACTTTTTTGATTGCCCTTTCATCTTGACAGATGCAATGCAGAGGCACGTAAGTGGCACCTACTGAGAACAGTAATGGACTTATTTCCTGGATTTTAAATCTTGACAGAGCATTTGGAATCTGGATTCAGATGAAGACCATGAAAAATGCACAAATCCAGACATCTCACTCCGTAGGGTAATAACAGTAATAAAGAAATCACCTGCCAAGCATCTTTTGAATAGTTTACCTGCATTTCTCACATCAAAGAATTAAGAGGTTCATTTTAATAATTCTAACTGACTGGGAAAAGGAGGGCTTTTATTACTGCAAGCTGTACTTGTTAGACTAACATCTTGAAATTGGTTTTAGCCAGTGTGGAATCATGAAATATATTGAAATTGGCCAATATATAATCACAATGCCAATGACTGAGTTGTTGTCCTGTTTTTTGTATATCTGCAGTATTATAACAAACAGATGCCTACAATTTTGCAGTGCAAGTTTGTGTCTGTATGACTGGCTTTAATGAAAGAAAATTCAACTTCAAGTGATTGACTTTGTAGTGAAGTTGCCCGTAAAAACTGTTCTGCTTAGTTCTAGAGAAAGATTGTCTGCATGAGGTAGCATCTGATGAGCCTGAAGGCTGACAGGGAGACAGAGTCCCTCATTCACAGACATTTCCTCTTATATCCATTCCAAGTTTGAGAGGCTTTGTTTTGGCACAAGATGATAATCACTATGAGAATGAGAGGTTCACAGGCAGAGCTGGGTAGTGTGGGAGAAATATGTGACATGAGACAAGATAGAGGGAGGATGATGTCTGACATCACAGTTGGTGCATAATTTGTTTAAATATGGCACTGTAGACAACCTTGGAGGCCCCTATACTGATATTTTGATGTAACCCTTTTCGTCGCTGCTTAAGGATGAGTGACAGGGGGACTACACTAGATGATCTTGCAAGGTCCCTTCCAAACCCTAACATTCTGTGATTCTGTGATTCTGTGACAGGAATAAAAGCAGCCTGTGTGCAGATGGGAGCAGGGAATAGGGTTCAAGCCTTCAAGCCTGCAATAATGAACCATGAGCACACCTATACGTAAGCTCATGTAATAAATCCAGGTCTACAGGTGAGAAAAGACTTTTAGTTCACCTATTAACCTTTCCTTCTCTTACTCCATCACTGGATCCACTATTGACATTTCTAAGCTAGCCCTCTGAGAACCCTAACCTGGTGCATGAGTGCGGGAAACACAAAAGCACTGTGATACTGGAGTAGGAATATGATCAGTGGTGGTACCATAATAGATGGTCAAGAGAAAGGGATCTAAAGCCCTGGAGGTCGACCAGTAACCCTCTTCACAACCAAAATAGCAGAGCAGAATGGTGTTCCTTAAATATATTGGGCTTGGTCCTGAGGATGTGATCTGTGCAGTTCTTCAGTGCCCTGGTAGGGGCAAAGCAGGAAAAAAATCAGGTCCAGATCATTTCATTAAGTTATTCCCACTTTTCATTATTTTCTAGAATAACAGATATCATGATCTTTGTCCTATGTTCCATTTGACTGGGGAAGAAATTTAAGGTGTTTGCAGAGTCTACTATTCAAAATTTAATGTATACTGTGTACATAAGCAAGAACGCATAAATAAAGCCTGGGTTATGCAAAATTGTCAAGGCTGTTTTGGTACAGTCATCTCTTGAAATACTGGATGAAATTTTCCTTCTTCTGAGATAACAATGGTATCACCTTGATATGCTTAACATTCCCTGTAAAGTACAGCTATCATTGTATCAACTTTCAAGATTTCCTTCATAACTATGACATTTTCCTGTGTCATTCTGCCTGAATTCAAGTGAGTAAAGAAACCTGGGTCTGGTGTGGGCAGAGATTAAAGGTAAGAGGAACTGAAGCTGTGCTTTTGTGATGGTTCCAGCTGAAATTTAGCCAGCTGAACTTTTGAAAGGTGGCAGACAGGATAGTTAAAATTTCAAATGGTATATTAGACTGAACAACCTTTTATTTTCCCTCTTCTAACATTAGTGGTTTTACTAAAACCAACAAGAAACAAAACAAAAAACTATATAAATAATGGATGCTCAGAGCACCAGTGACTCATGTAGAGCTGGGAGCATTATTCATAGTAAATAAATTGTAGAATATTTTTTCTTTTTTTTGTTGGCAAATTGCCTGTGAACAGTTCATAATTTTCTCAGATATATTTACTTGAAATTAATCAATTAATTATTCATGTGATTCATTCATGGCTGTATCTTATTCTGAAATAATTAATTGGAAATCTGTAATAATAGGGAATTACAGGGTCAAGATTGCCCAAATATTTCACTGAATTTATCTATATTCTAGGTTATCTGAGTGAAATTTCATCTCCAGTTTTCAGATATTCATGTCTGTGAATTTTAAAATCCCTTTACAATAATAATCTTCAATATGTGTTTGTAAGTTCTATATATCAATGAACATTCATATTAGTAAATGTCTCTATTTAAATTATTTTTAGAAATAAATAAATAAAAAAAAGAGTGAAACAAAAAGACTAAATATTAAAACAATATTTTCCAGAAAATAATGCTGAACTGGATTTTTAGTGAATTTTATAATAAGCTTTGTTCATTCCAGGTACTCACACAAACATGCACTTACTTACAAAATGGTATTAACATTTGGCAAGGCAGCAAATGTGCTGGTTATGCTGTGACTCCTGATGGGAAGAGAAATATTACTGAGCTAAGGGACCAACAGAATGAGGTTTCAATTCATTAGTCCATCAGTGATAATTTCAGATGCTGAGTACTAGAACTCCCTGATTGACATTCAACATTAATTGAAAGACAAGTTGAAGTCAAAGAAGGTACAAGAACGGGTAAAAAAGGGGATTTCATTTTGGAGAGGAGAAGCTTAAGGGGAAATACAATTGAAGATTATAAAATCATGATGATGATGCAGTAAGATCAGTGAGAATCTTTATTTAGCAAATTCCTAAAATCTAGAATTTCAGCACTCTCACTGAAGCTATTAATAGTAGAAGGTCATCTAAAATGGATGGAAGAAATTAATTTCTTTCACCGAACAGTAGCAAAATTTTGATATGTGTTGTCTGAAGACAGACAGTATCAGTGTTTCAAAAAAGATTAGACAGACTCAGAGACACAGTTCCATAATTTGACTCCCAAGAGAATATTCAGGGATGTATACTCTATCCCATATCCATAATTATCATGTATCCAATGGCTGTGAATCCCAGGAAAGGAAAAACACTGGTGGCCAAACTCACATGTTCTGGCTAAATCCAGACTCTTCCACTGCCAGTGTTCGAGATGTCGTATGGTGTAGGATGCTGGTCTTGCTCAGTGGGATGCTTATAATGTTCTTGTAGCATTTGAAATGTTTCTAGTATGCCCATTTTCACTTTGTACATTTCTACTCAAAATTGACAGTGGTTTCCCACGGAACCATCCGTCAGTATCTTGTGATCAACCAGCATGAGGCAGAGATTATTAAAATTTTGGCACCTTCACAGAGCAAGACAAACCCTTATATCTGCATACATTCCTTAAAGATGCTGTAAGGACTTACCGAGGCATATTTATTCCACATCCCCCTCCCCATAACGAACTCTGTACAATTTCACAATCTCAAAAGATTCTGCATCACTAGCTGTTAAACTTGCTGTTTGTGAAAGACAAAGTCTTAATTTTGTTCAGTGAGAAATTTCTGTCTTTAGGAATTGTCTCATAATGCAGTGGGGTTTTTTTGCTGGACACAGGAACTGCACGTGAACAAGTTCTAACCAATGTTCACCCACTGGTGCAGCTCTGGCTGAGAGCAAACCAGAGGAATTCAGAATGAACCTTATTCTGACAGATAATATGAGTCTGTCACTATTAAAACCTATCTTAAAAGCACGTTCAGCTCACCAGGAAGTTCCTTAGGAAAAAAAAAAAAGTGTGGACAAATGCAATGGAACAAACATTATTTTATTTTTTTTAAGATCACAAGGCTGAGAAGAAACTTGCTTATACAAGTCTATTTAAAGTAAAAAATCCTTCCAGGCTTCATAGCTGACATTCCCATGGCTGACAGAAAGAGAGAAAAGACTGTTCTCTTTAATGCCCTATACTTTCTTCCTTATGACATAGTCAGGGAAAAACAGACAATCTTCTATCACCCATTTCTCTCATGGTAGCAGAGGAAAATAAAAGTGACTCTTGAAGTCTCACTCACCCCCAAATCTCTACCTTATCAAAGGAACATGGAATTCACAAATTCACATACTTCTCAACAAAACAGCCAATCGTCCTCATTTTCTAAAATTTACCTAACATTGAGGACATGTCTACACTGTTCTGTGGCCTTTTGCTTGTAACTTCGTGATTTTGTTACTCAGGCTGCAAGGAAAACAAAGTTCCTTTCCTCCTTAGCCATGTGTAATGTTATCATACTAGATGATTTTTTGAGGACCTTTCCAATCCCTAGCATTCTGTGATTCTGTGATATCTCTGGAGGTGAAGTCCTGAATGCAAGCTTGCAACAGTAACACTTCAACACAATTCATTCAGTTACATAAATTTCCTTTCTTGTCAGAGAGTTGTTTTCAGTTTAAGGCATACATTTAGGCTATGTAGCAACCGAGATGATCTCTCTGGGTTTATATTTCTTCAGAGAGATGCTATAACAAACTTTCAATACAGAGGTCGAGCATCAAAGGCAGTTACAGGTTGTTGCCATTCATTTGTCTTCTGGGTACAAAAGAGAACACTTACTCACTTTGAAGATGGAAGAGCTGAAGCAGGCTTTAAATCAGCGTATGTTAGAGGTTAGTTCAAAGGGCATGGAATATAACATACTACTGGTCTATAGATAGGGGGAAAAAGATAAGGACAGAATAAAAAGCTAAAAAAAGTGTCTGCATAGATGCTGTTAAAAGCAAGAGAATAAAAAAAAAATACGAAATCTTTTGCTGAAACTATAAATAAACATACATAGTGAAGATTAAACTGTTGACCTTGTGTAAAATATTAGCTGATTTAACACTGAAACTTTCTACAATCATGTTAACATGAGAAGAAAAAGAATTAAGTAGATCCTTGCAATGTTTCTTCCTCTCCAGGCACTTTGCTTACTCATGACCATCAAGAGGGCTGTAGGCAGAGCAATAGAAGCAGGACTGTAGTCACCTGAGAAAGTAGTACCAAAATCTAAGTGCTGTCTAGAATTTGGATGTTTTTAGTGTTCAGTGAAAACTGAAGAGGCTTTTCAGCATGTCCGGACTTAATTTTAGAAATGGATTTCTAAATTCTGATTTAGGTCTATTCTAACTAGATGTCTAAATTCCATTTTGGGTCTAGGGCAAAAATATTTCAGATGCTTCCTTTGTTTCTTTAGTGTTCTCTGTTTCTCACAAGTTGAAATATGACATACTTCTAGAAGTAAAAATTTTGTACTTTGTTTGGAGTTCAACAAGGTGCTTGAACCTTTATTTCAATAAAATTTAGATAAATATTTTCTTCTGATCTTAAAGTCTAGTGATATCTGTCTATTTGCAGCTCTACAGCTGTGCCTATAAATACCTATCATTTTGAGGTCACGATCAAGTTCTTCTTTCAGAAATCTTGCAATTTGTTACAGGAATCTTGCAATTTGTTACAGAAATCTTAAAGTTTAAGCTTCGCCAAGAAAATCCCAGTGTTAATGATTCATTCTCTAATGACAGATTAAGCCCCATATAAGGAGTAACATCCTGTGCAGTACCTTAAGTTCAATAATACCTATTTTGAGAACTAAAGTGTTACTTGTAAGTGATACATCATCTGTGAATACATCTTTTGCTCATAGTTGAATTCACATTTGAAGAATATGGAAACTTCTGTTATCAGATCAAATAGAATCATAGACTAGTTTGGGTTGGAAGGGACTTTTAAAGATCAACTAGTCCAACCCCCTTGCAATGAGCAGGGACATCTTCAACTAAGTCAGTTTGCTCAGAGCCCCATCCAGCCTGACCTTGAATGTTTCCATCTACCACCTCTCTGGGCAACCTTTTCTAGTGCTTTGACAGCCTCATAGTAAAAAAAATTCATCCTTATATCTAGTCTAAATATACTCTTTTTTTAGTTTAAAACCATTATACCTTGTCCTATCACAACAGGTCCTGCTAAAATGTTTGTCCACATCTTTGTTACGAGTGTCCTTTAAGTCCTGAAAGGATGCAATCAGGTCTCCTCCAGGCTGAACAACTCCAATTCTCTCAGCCTGTCCTCACAGGAGAGGTGTTCAAGTCCTCTGATCATTTTGTGGCATCCTCTGGCCCCTCTCCAACACATTCATGTCTTTCTTGTACTAAGGACTCCAGAGCTGGACGCACTAACCCAGGTGAGGTTTCACCAGGGCAGAGGGGCAGGATCACCTCCCTTGACCTGCTGGCCATGCTTCTTTTGATGCAGCCCAGGATATGGTTGGTTTTCTGGGCTGTGAGTGCACGTTGCTGGCTCATGTCCAATCTTTCATCCACCAGTACCCCCAAGTCCTTTTCTGCAAGACTGCACTCAATTTCTTCATCACCCAGCCTATAACAATACCAGTGCTTGCCCAAACTCAGCCACAGGACCATGAACTTGGCCTAGTTGAATGCCATGAGGTTCACATGGGCCCACTGCTTGAGCTTCTCAAGGTCCCTCTACATGGCATCCTATCTCTTAGCTGTGTCAATCACACCACTCAGCTTGGTGTCATCTGCAAACTTGCTGAGAGTGCACTTGACCCCACTATCTGTGTCATTGATGAAGATATTAAACAGTACTTGTCCCAGTATGGACCCCTGAGGGACACCACTTGTCACTGGCGTCCATCCAGACATTCAACCATTGAACACTACTCTCTGGATGCAACCATTCAACCAGAACCTTATCCACCAAAATGTCCACCCATCAAATCCATATCTCTCCAATTTGGAGAAGGATGCTGAGGGGGGCCATGTCAAAGATGCTACAGAAGTCCAAATAGATGACATTCACTTGTTCACTGATGTCCCATGATGACCATTCCCATATGAATAGGGTCTGCTTCCACTTGCCCCTCCAACAACACTGCACAGACAGTTGATTTATATGCAAACCTCATTTTTCTTTGTTCACTCACACCTATGTATTTATTGTTAACTGAGCAACATATATAAATTTTGAGTGTCTTTATGTAGGATTTTCATACAATACCTCTTCCCATATAGCAGGCATCTTTGTCTTTGAAAACAAAGAAATAAAAAAATACTTTTAATCCTCCTGTAGACTGTATGAAAGTGGTGCTTTAATTTAAACAGCTCAGTTATCATGAATGAAGCTACTGTACTTGAATTTGTTAAGTTGAGGAAATTCATCATGACCGTGCTCCTAGGTTAGCCAGTGGACCAAAATACAAACCAAAAGGTGCCTAAGCCAGAGAGTTATCAAGAGCTCAAAGCTGAATGTCTACAATCATAAAAGCAATTTCTTCTGTAAAATTCAGCTCCACAACTTTCGAAAATTCACATCCAGATCAGGAAAGGAATTTATAAGATCAAATTATTTGAAACTCCTAAATATATAAATTAATTAGGCAAAGTTAAGTGAATGGATTGGGATTCATAGGAAACAGCATGTTGAGCACAAAGGTATTTAAATCAGCTAATAAGAAATAATGAAAGATCTGTCTAAAACTCTGTCTCTTTCATGGAAACCTATATCCCAGCCAATTTTTGCATAGCAGTTCACTGGCTCAAGCTCTTGCCTATGAAATGGAAAACTTCCTCAGTCAATTGAGAGTTTTTAGACATTTATCCACATTATGCACCTATATAGGTATAACCTATATCCCAGCCAATTTTTGCATAGCAGCTCACTGGCTCAAGCTCTTGTCTATGAAATGGAAAACTTCTTCAGTCAATTGAGAGTTTTTAGATATTTGTCCACATTATGCACCTATATAGATATAACCTCACCACCAGCTAATCCAGTGTTATAGATACAAATTTTCTCTAGTTAGTGAAATACTCTGCAATTCTTAATGCAAAATTCATGGGGGAATCAAAACTGTGAGACACAACAGACTTGACATGGCTTAATAAGCAGTGAGTTGGTCTGAGAAGCAAATTTTCAAGTATTATGAAACACATAGCAAAATCAATTGTCTGCATTTAGACATATTTGGCTCTGACATGCACCTGTACGTTGGTTCAGTTGGTACTGTAGTCACATGGATACTGAGACAATTTCTGCATGAGGTTACCATCTGCACTCAACTTCAATGCAAATGGAGCACTTCTCAGTGTCAAGAGGACAGTACAGCAGCCAACATAGTAGCAGAAACAATATAAGCAATAAAAGAAAAGCCACAAGCAGGAGTACATATGTGTATGAAACAAAGTGCCTATGGTGGAGAACTTATTTGTACAAAGACAATAGGAAAAGTGTTTGGGTGAATAGAATTGAAAAGGATTACCCTTGCCAGGGCATCAAGGGAAGAATATTAGCTTGTGAAACATTTCAAGTCATGTAGGGGTAGAATCATAACAACTGAAGAGATTCTAATGTCATACTTCAGAGAATAAAGAAGTTAGACTATTTACCCCAAAATACATGCATGTCATAGGAGAAATCATTCTATTCTACAACAGAGAGTGGAAATGAGGTTTAATAGGCTCACAACTCTGGGAATTATAGCATGAGGAAAGAAACAGAGATAATAACATTTATATAAAGACCTGAACTAAAGAGAAGAAATATTTGTCATTGTCCTAAAGCAGGAAGGGAAAAGAAAATTGTGGGAGAAATGGTTGACATAAGCTTTTTCTAAATTTGATTAATCAGGGGGGTTCAACTGGAGTATTTAAAAAATGGGACATCTCTTCAACACTACTGTGAAAAACATCATTTCTTTAAATTGATTTATATACAACACCAATGACATTTCACAGGAAAATACAATATTTGCTGCACTAGAACTCATACTAAGGTCTACAGAAATTACATCTTGGTTTGGGAAAAGTGGTTGAAGGCTGTGACTGGTGGCTTAATACAGCTTTGCAAAGAGCAAGAGCAGTTGTGTCGAGAAGTTTGAGTAACAGAAGTAACATTTCAGGAACATAAGTGAATATGGTAAATTGTACGGGTAGTTCACAACATAGTCTGGGACAATCCCCAAATCTGTCCTCCAGTAATCATGAAAGGGTCTTGCAGACTTGTTGGTACCATGAACTACACAGAAACATATATGTCCAGCTTCTTTGAGCCAGCAGCAAGAAAACAACAGTATAATGATGCCAGATAGCTTAAAATTCTTAATTATATGCTAGATGAACGGGAGGGATAATTAAATACCCTAACAGAGAGGTACTGTGATAGCAAATGAAAATCAAAGCAGCACATAGATAAGGAGAGTACAGATACAACACAAATAAGTTTTCACTCTTATAATATGGTACTCCATCAAAAGAAGATATCCACAGGCTGCTGGACAAGTTCAGGACAGCCATAATCCTAATATTACTTTGTTTAACAGTTTAGTTATACATATTCGAAACATTCCATAATCCTGATATGGCTTGTAAACTGTTATTATTTTTGTACTTTATTAGGAATAGAAGATGTGAGACTGGACCTTTGAGAAGTTTTAGCAAGAAGTTGTAGATGATTATTATCTCATGCTGAGATTCCTGGTATATAACATTGATTGCTGAGGAAAAAAAAAAAACAAAGCACCATCAGCCTCCTTGGCTAAGAAGGATTTCTGAACAAACATAGCTTTCCCATATGAGGTCATGCTTTAAAAACAGGATATATATTTACCGCATACTGTTTTCTACAAGTGAAGCAGTGACATCAAACACAGTAGTTGTTGGCTTATTTAAAGCTGACATTCTTAACATGGACTCTCCACTCAGTATGACAGAACACAGTTAAGAGCTGAACAGTAAAATTCAAAGATTTTCCATATATACAGAAAAAAATAATGATAGGTTGAACCATTCCCAAAATTAAACTAATAATAATTCTGAGCAAATGACTGCTTTTAACAGTTATTTACTGTATTTTATAGCACAATGTTAACCTAAGCCATAAAACATAATGACTTGGACTGCAAAAGTGGCAGCACATTTTAATTTTCATTCCAAAAATACTAATACATACTGGTCTTAACTTTTGCTCTAGTGCTTTGTATTTAATGTGCAGGCATTTGTTGTAAATTGCTATAAAGATTGGAATTAATTTCCAAAGCAAAATAAAAATAAATTATTTCCTTCTGACCCCCTCAACCATCTCCTGGACCTATAAAATAGTTTCCATTATAGAGCTACTTATGAAAAATTTAGTCTTTTTCCAAAGTAAAGTTCTCTGCAGTGATGTGCCAAGTGATGTGATCATTATGAGGGAGCTGGGTAACCATGGAGTTTGTTTTCCATCTACTTCATAATTATATTGCTTATAGTTCATGTTTTTAGCTTGCAGCTACCATGAAACCTTTTTTAGTGTGTCTGACAGTCAAATCAGTTTTTCTGTCTTTGGTCTCCACAGTAGCAGTGGTTGGTTGTAGCCTTTCTGATGGGTATCTAAGTGGTCTCAGGCATAACACCTTGTGCCTAATTGAAGCTAAAGTACTGTACAAGGTGAAAATCAATGTGTGGAGGGGAGAGAGAGCAGTAGTAGAAGCTGTCAAATACCATTTCTGACAAGCACTTTCGCCTGTAAAGGAAACACAGGCCCTTTGTAAGATGGAAAATTGTTGTCCCAAGTTGTTGTTTATTAGGTGCTTTCATTCTCAACCCTTAGGAAAATTAAGTAATTGAGGCAGTTTACTTTTAACAATGAGCAGAATTTCCTGAAAATGTGACAGTGACAGTGGCCTTTATTCAGAGGTCTGCTGAGAAAAGAACAAACCAAGGACTAAATGTCTCACAGCTTTTTGGAACACAAATAGTGAAGAGAACAAGAAGCAGGGAAGAAGGACTTTCTAGATTCACCTCTAACCAACAGGGAAGAACTAGATAAAAATCTGAAGATACAAGGTAACTCTGATGAGCCTGGCAAAAAAACTACAAAAGTGATCATTCTTAGAGAGAGAGGGAAAACGGAATATTAAGACAAAAAAAGAGAAGTGTGGAAGCAGACTCCAGTAAACTCAGCTTTGCAAGTAAACTCTTATGGAAAACAAATCTAATGAGGTAAAAACTGAGTTCTGAAAAGTAAAATATATCAAGGACACAAGTGTAAATTACACTATGGTCAATGAAGGATAGAAAGTGAAATTACTGATAATGAGACGTACATTTTTTACAATAGAGACGTAGAAACTAGGTAATTTATGAAGGAGCTTAAAATAATAGTTGGAGCATGAGGAAGAGACAGGGCTCAAAACAGATGACTGCTGGCAAAAGACATAAGTAATAAGAACACCAGAAGAAGGGCTGGCCACTTCTCAAGGGAGCAGGAAGCTCTCCATATGATATCAAGAAACTGAAAGTAAATCTTATGTTGTGGGTTTTTTTTCTCCAGTCTTCACTAAAAAGGTCAAGCTCAGTCAAACAGGAAATGCAGCTAATGCTCATGACAAAAGGATTAGGAGTCAGGCCATAGAAGGGTAAGAACAAGTCTGAGATTGCTCAAATTGTTTATACAACTTTAAGTTGGCTGGACATGCCCATTTCCACTCCAAGATACGCAAAGAAATAATTTCACTAATGTCAGAGGCATTAGAAGTCCTTCTGGAAAATTTCTGACAATAAGTGAAGTTCCAGAAGACTAGAGTGGGACAAATAATATCCACCTTTAAAAGTGCAGGAGGAAAATAGGAATTACAACTTTACTCACAGAAATTAATTACAAAAGAGGGAAGATAATATGAACACAAATGAAAGCAAACCTAGTAATCAAACATGTCTCATTTTCTTCTACAAGATGAGGAGCATTTGCATGTGGGTGAGATCCAGTGTCTTGATGTCAATAAAATACATACAGTTGTAAGACAGCAAACCAGGGACTGGAGTGTGCTGAAATATTTTGGAAAACTGTATTTTCACTAGTGAATTAGAAGACAGATATTGTCAATTTCCAAAAGGTACACAGCACACTAGGAGGGGTAAGGAGATGTTTCCCAGAACATGCAAGGCCTCAGGCAGAGTAGTCTCTGATCTCTAGTATTGGGCATTGCCCAAACAAGGCTTACAAGGAGAAGGCAAAGAAGAACATCACAAAGAATGTTTGAAACATTGGGATTGTTTAGATTGAAGAAGATATACAGAGTAATAAGTATCTGATGTGCAGATGTGACTGAGAAGAGCAAATAGAAAAGTTGTTCTCCACACTGAGCATGGGTAGGGAAGAAACAAAGGCTTTAAACTGGGAGAAGAAATTGAGCTCCAGACAAGGAATAAAATTTCCTAGTGGTAAAACCAGATAAGAGCAGGAATCGGTTTCCCAGAGAGAGAAAGTAAAAATCTTGGGTTTTAGAAGCAGATTAGCAAACATTTTCAATATTGTAAGTGAAGTTAACCCAATTTGAGACCAAGGAAATTGACTGGATAACCTCAGTTTCCTTGTACATCTATCTGCCTGACTGTGGAGGGAAACACAAGAACACTTCAAGTTGGAAGATCTTACAGAATGAGAAGACTGGGTACAATTCATCACTATGCAAAAAGTGAGCACCAGATATGTGCAACATGAAGGTTTCCTTAATTCCTACAGACTAAGTGATACTTAAGAGATCTACTGGATTTACACTGGCTTTCAGAACAGGAACTTTCTTGCCTTTCCAAAACAAAGTGAACCATAACTCCTAATTATTTTATTTTAATATTGTTTGCTATAATATTGTCACGAACTAACCAAAACCAAAGCCCTGCTATGCTAGATACTACATAAGAACAGAAGAGTGGATAGTAGCTGTATCAGAAAGTTTACGGTTCGAAGGTGTATGCAATATATTCTTCCTGCTTTCCCAATGATAATTCTCATCTACATGAAGGTGGAGTTTTTTATCTTTGAGCTCTCTGAAAATATGTAAATATGTGTTTCTGTTAGTAAAATATATTACTTTATATCTGAAATCTCAAGGAAAATCTGTTATCACTCTAGTTTTCAGCATTTAGTCTTTCTACAACAAGCATTTTAAAACCTGAACTGTTCCAGGACCATTTCAAATAGGTCAGGTTTTGCATTGTTTGAGGTTTGAGGTATTATTATTTCAACTGTTTTCTCTATTTGAAATGTCTTTACACTTGGAAAAGATTCTACCAGTTTGCAATAACTAATATTTCAAAACAAAACTAAGTACAACAGCTTTACCATGCTAGAAATTGTCTGCCATTTCTGAATTACATAACCTGTATCATCTGAGTCTGATTCGGTAAGCCAATATGGTTTTAATCTGGTCCAAATGTCATTCATTTCTATTGTCAGACATTCCATATCTTTAATTTGAGATAAAGAAAACAACCATTCACATGACGAACATATTGCATGAAATGACTCTATGGGTTTTGACTCTCTTAATTGTTTTATCTTGATGTTTTGTAAAACTGTACACACACTTTCAAATTACTGGCATGGTTTACTAAATTGTTAGCATTTTAAAGTATATTCTTTCGACATAATTTTGCTGGAGCATGGAAGAAATGAAAGCAGCATTACAGCATTAGAGAAATGAGGCTCATGTGACAGAATGTATTTGCAGGATGAAACAAAAATGAAAATGTTGTGTTCCCTTTTCTAGAGAATTCATCACAAAACAATACCATGTACATGACTGTTGTCTCATAATATATGAGTAAATGTATCTGAAAACAAACAAACAAACAAAACCAGAAAAAAAACACCCCACAACTGTTGCTAAATATGGGATTTCTGTTATAAATGCCATTGTATTAATCCCAAGGGCTTTTTCTCATAGTGTACTTTGTCTGTTTGAGTAGCTATGATGTGATC
The DNA here is from genome assembly GCF_037038585.1 of Patagioenas fasciata. Lineage (NCBI taxonomy): Eukaryota > Metazoa > Chordata > Aves > Columbiformes > Columbidae > Patagioenas > Patagioenas fasciata. The sequence continues at coordinate 67,325,460 of NC_092521.1, forward strand.
TTCCTTTTCCTGTTTCTTCAAAGAAGTAATGATTTATCACATCTAAAAGTCATAGTTGACCTAACCTACAAATCATAGAGTTTTTTCAAATAATTCTTAGCATTTTCCCATTACAGACAATGAATAACTTAAGCTAATACTAATCAAACAAGATCACAGGTTTTGCTGTTAAACTGACAATTTAATTCTTTAATGGTGTGTTGTAGCTGCATTTACTGTATGTATTGATGTATGAACTTTATGTTGTTTTTCTCTTATCCTTTTCTCCATCCCCTCTGTAATCACAGTCTGAATTTCTGCAATATTATAAGTGGTTATTTTCTGTTTGTGAAGATTTGCTTGTGATTCTTCTTCTCTCAGTCTTAACATTTTCATTAATATCTTTTACTTTTATAACAGACCTTGAATTATCAATAAATTTATTCTGGGTCCAGTTATTTGTCTTTGTGCATATGTATACTTCCCTTACCTTTAGGGGAGCAGTTGATTAATATAATCCACTGCACTGCTTACCACTACTCTTTTTTTGAACCTGCTTTGTTGAGTAAGGATGGACTGAAGCATTTGTGTTATGTTGGCTGTGTGCTTTAGTGATTTATTGAAGCAGGCTATATGTGCAAAATTAACTATATGTGTAACTGTTTGCAAGAGAAAAACTCAGTTGTCCACAGTGACATTTATGCAATTAAATCCATGATACCACTAAAAAAGCCACAATGAGAGATATCTGGATTCATGCAGAGCTTGAAATAAACTCAGTAATACATCAGGGTAATGGAAGCTTCTCCTTGGCCTGCGTATAAGTATTAGTAGCAGTATATACATGAAAATGTGAAATGAATATAACATTAATGTTATGTGTTTGACAGAGTATGAATATAGACAGTAGAGTGGTAGTTGCAATAAAAATATATTCTGAAGTAAAGCTTAGTATTTTGGAAAAAAAATTCAAGTGGAATTTCAAATTAAAATATTTTATCTTTTTTATTTCCACATTCGACGCTGTAAAAAACAGAAGGTATTTCAAAATTTTTGATTGAATTTGATTGGCAACTTAATTTTAAGGCTTGTAACTTAATGGACTGATTACCTTACAACAAACCCATTAAGCCATGTAATTCATTTACAAAGCTGAAAATCTGACCAAGGATTGTTCTTATGAGACAGATATAGCAGTTTTCCCTCATTTGATTCAATAATTTTTAATACATATCTTTTTTAAAACATGTATTATGGACTATGTAGTAGGATATATAATTTTATCATTTGCAATAGTTGTAGATTTAAACGTATATTTTATTTATTTGCAAGATTTACTTCTTTTTTTTTTTTTTAATGGGGAAAATATATATTTGTGCAATTTCCCCGCGGTTTAGCTATTCTTCAAAGACACTACAGTGAAGTGACATGGCATAAAATCTTTTTGCACATTATAGTAATTAAAAATGATACAATATTGTTGCTTCCTTTATGCAAATGAGAAATGAAATAGCCTTGAGATGATTTAGATACACCCATAAATCAGACAAGCCAAACAAAGTAATCTTTGCTTTGCACAGATGTGACAGCCAGATGTGGCTCTGCTTTTTATTTCATAGCTGTAATCTGTACTGGATTTAAGTTATTTCCTGAAAAACAAGGCATGCACTCAAATCTGAAACATCACTAGTAGCTTCAGATCGGTACTTGTTTTTAGCAGAGATCATTTCTCTGTTTGGATTCTTTTTCTCTGGGGAAGAGATGGAATAGAAATTGTTGTTTCAGGGCTTTTTCTTAAGAGTTCTTAAGAGAGGCCAGCAGATTTCATGGCATTTAGACAGTGGGATCATTCTTTAGATTCCTGTTTGTTTAAAAGATTCATTCAAATTATTAAACAGTTTTTTGGCAAGCAGCACAAAATGTTTTCATTGTAACAGGTTTGTTTCTATACCACTTTATTGCTCTATTAAGCCATAATTAATGTATATCTCAAGATTAATAAGTTTTAGTGTAGAGAAAGTGCATTATTAGCAGACTCCTTTGATGAAACAGGAAGTTCTCATGAGTTTGAGTTTTCACATCTTTTACTCTATGCAGCTGGTAATGCCTTCTCTAGAATTAAGAGATCAAGATTTGTCCTTGGCATGCACACTATTCTAATTAAAGGTAATGGGTGAAATTTTGTCCTCAATTATGTGAACATGATCTCCAACAAGCAGATGCCAATTTTTATGGAAATTATGAACACAAAATCTAAAATTGCAGATGTGATCAGATCCTGTATGAGGTGCAGGAAAAGTGCTATCATATCTCTGTGCACTGTACAGTCCATACTCCTGTTGCCTTGTTAATTATTACTCTATATCTAATCCCTTGTTCATGGATGCTCTATATCTAACATCTGCATGCTCCAAATAGGTAAAAAATTCCTAGGTGCTTGACAGTGAGAATCAAAGACACTGAGGCCTTCAAAGTCAAAACAGTAGGCAAACACCTTCCACTTGCAGATAGATGAGGCAGAAAGATGACCTTAAGATACACAGAGTGTCAAGTTTGTTTAAGCTTTTCTATTCAGCTGCTTTCTGTGGGTTTTTCCTCTCTCCAGACACTGTTTTTCCTGCATTGCCTGGCAGCTACTAGGCAGTCCTCACCTCTGAACCTTGCAGCTCTGTCTTTCTGTAAAGATGCATGTTCTTAGACAATGGATAAATACTCATATCAAACTGGATTCTGGTCATCAGGGGTTAGCCACTCTGGATATCCTCTCATTTCTGATAGCACACAACCAACTTTGTGGAGTTAACTGAAAAAATAATTGTTCTAGTCATTTTTCTCATATACGGTATGTTCTAAAAAAAATATCTGCTTGGTACTGTGTTTGTAGGTTTTCCAGGCTTACTTTAACTGTAGTTAATACAAGGCACATAAGCTTGTAATCTTTGATTCTTTTTAGGGTTTTATGACTCCTAGTAACTTATATGGAATAATTTTGGTAGGGTAGGAATAGGACCAGTTCTCTTTACTGCTTTATGAAGACATATTCTTGAAAGAACACATAGTCATGCTGTCGGCCAGATCAAGATAAAAAAAGATCTGGTTTAATGTCCTTCCATTAGAAAGTAACATAGGCATGAAGTGTGGTTGTCCAGCTGTCTTGGAGTCCTCTGTACTCATCATTTGATGAACCTTGAGGCTGATCAGCTATTTACATCATCTATACCTAATATTTAGTTTTTGTTAGATATTCTTATCTTGTGTTGTATGGGTAGTTCCTGCTAATCTGGCAAAGAGAATAAAAATAGGCAGATGCAATTTGCTTATTCAGGTGGGCAGGAGATTAATCAGTAAAGAAATGTTGGCATGAGACAGTGCTCAAGTGTAATGACTCAGTGTTAATTTAAAACCAGACTTAGAGAGTGGTCAGATAACAATTTATAATGTGTCTAAACAGATGGTTCTGGAAGCCTATACTATTTTTGCTGTGTTTTTCCAAAAAGTGGTTCGCTCTGTCACCTGGTAAAAGGGCAGTCTACGACTGCACCCCATCTAGGATGATACCCTGGTAAAGAAGTGTCTATTAGTTTGTCACGACAAAGACTACATTACTAAATTTATAATCCTAGGTTAATTTTGAAAAATTTGTTTAGGTCTCACATAATCAAGTTAAAAATACAACTGCAGACTTCCCTTCATGATAGCCCTACTTAGTATCACTGCTTTTTACTTCAGTCCATCATTTGCATGCATTTCCATTATGGTGACAAATTTCCTTAGTTCATCATCCTATATATCAGAAATGTAAAACTTTTTTATATATTTCAACACCAAAAAATCAGATTTTTTTACAAATGGCAATCCTGGATGCCACTGAATATTTTGATCTCGAGTTTATGCTCAAAATATAGAATTTCAAAATACAGACTTCTGACTGGCTTGAAAAAAAGATGTACTTTAAATACAGAACGTGGTTGTTTTAAGTCACAGCATTTTTGAGAAAGACTACATGAGCCCTCTGTAGATGTCTTTATAATGAGCTTCCACATTAATTTTAAGAAATCAGTATGATGTGCTGCTTGCAGATTATAATGTAATTCTGTAATACAAATTAGATCAGCTTTGAATGTCTTTGAAATGTAGTGTGTTAAAAATGGTATGTACAGGTTAAAAGATACAGATTCAGAACACCGGGATTTACATGAAATTATCACACATGCTTTGATAGAGTCCTAGACTGATTCAAAAGAGCAAGTTTCATATGAAGCTGTCTCATTTTCTTTGATAGCCACCTTGATCTTTATGCAGTCATCTATTAATTATATTACAGATAAGGTAAATAAAAGTGTTGAAATATTGAGATCACAGCCTCCTTTTTTCTTGTGAAGACTAAAGGTATGCTTCTATGAAGTCAGTGAGCAATGGGGGATGATAAAGGTATTCTTTAGCTGTCAGACAGTATTTATTTTGACACGTGACTGCAAGATCTAGAGTTGAATAGCTAAGAGCATAACTGAAAGGGTAAAACTTTTGTGTGATCTAGACCAAAGGTGCTATAAGACTGTCTACGGATTTTCCAGGGCCAATGTACTGGATAACACTATGAAGGTTTCCCTAGTGGAATTATATTCCATTTAGTTCTTAGAAAATGGCACTGTAAACCCCGTCCTGCAGTGTGCTGATCACACCAGACAAGTGCCACTAACATCACTGGGCATTCAAGCTTGTTTCCTCTCAGGTTTGGCCTCTCTGAATTCCTCATACAAGCAGCTCAGATGGTTTAACCCTGCTAGTTCTAGAGGAGCCCATCACAGTTATTACAGACTAAACATAGGAAATTCGCTTATTTTATCAGCATTCAGGATTTAGTACTGTGGGTTTTGAATGTAGCAATTTTTCAACTTTTTTTTTTTAAGGCAGCAACATTTAGCTAATGAAACAGATAACAGAAGTTGCCAGGAAAAAAGGAAAAAAAAAAAGGCAGTGAATCATAGATATGTCTGCTAGAACAGTATCTTTATTTAAGTAAACATACAAGTCCATACAATGCCATCTCTCAGTGCAATACGTTTAATTCAATTCATGGCCTCTACCAATATTGGTGTTGTGAAAAGATGACTTCAGAAGTCTTATTTTCAACTTTTTCCTTTTTCTTTTTTTTTTTTTTTTTTTTTTTTTCCTTTAGGAGATGTTCACATACATTCAAATTTGAATCTGATATCAACATTGCTTTATATAGCTCACTATGACACCACCAAAAGTTACCACTGATGTCTACATTGGTGTGTTAAAAATGTGAACTAGCAATCTGCTAAAAAAAGACTCTAGATCCTCATATTCATCAAGCGTGTATTTCTGCTTTAGGGGATTCTTCTTCTACTTTTGTGTGTTTCAGTCATAGTATTTAAAGGGGTTATTTTCCAAACATGCATATCATTCCTACCACCATTGGTGATATTTATGCTACAAATGTATGAAGAGGGAAAACACTCCTTATGCTTTTAAAAGTAGTTTATATAAATATTGCAATAATAGAAGAATGCAGATGGCTGTCCAGTATTTTTCTGTGCTAAAGTTCTTCTGTAAACTCACTTTGTAGTTAAGACAGATGAGTTTTTTGTAAGTTTATTTTTCTCAAACCAAGGAATGCAATTAGGTGACTTTTATCTAAAACACAAATCTGCTGACTTGATGTTAAAGCTTGGAAAATGAGGAAGCAGGCAATGGTTACAGCAAGAATTGCCTGGACTGCAACTGTATTGGTGCTCATTCCTAATTATGTGTTTTATACTATAGGATGATTATATGGGAAAACTGTGGAAAGCATACAGTGGCTATATGCAAGCAGAAAAGAGCATGAAGAATGATGGACACAAATCCCCTACAGGAAAATATATAGAAAGCTATAAAAACATTATTCCTCTTATAGGATGACCTGGTAGTATCCTCTGCTAGAGAGGTTTTCATCAAAGCCAAAGTGATGATTTGTATGTTAAAATCATCTTACGTACAACACAAAGAGCGGTAACATATGTGCTTGAAAAAAAAGTACTATAACATAGAGATGTACCAATATAGAGATGGGAGATGTTAGATAAGTATGTATGTTTTCCATAAAACAGAACTGGAGTATTGCCAACAAATGATGAGCAGTTTAGCCTGTGAGGAAGTAGCTTCAGCAGGTTTTCTTCCATAAGCTCATTTTACTGTAAAATACATCTTCTAGTGGGTCCATTGCTGTTCTGGCCTATGGGTGATTTCTGTAAAATTGTCAAAACTGAAAAGTGATGTGGGCTTATAGGTCATGTGCATGCTTGACATTTTTGAAAACTACACCCGGAACTACATATCAGACCAGACAAGATATGTTTATATGGAAAGCTAAAAAATATCCAGGACCTTGCTATGCAGATTTACCATTTTTGGTTGTTGTTGTTGGTGGTGGTTTTTTTAACAATGAGGTGAGGGACAAGGAAAAACAAAATGACATAAATCCCAGAGTATGCCAATAGAAATACTTTAATTTTCACACATTTTGCTGTAGTAGGAAAGTAATACATTATTTTTTACTGAGTATGTCTACTGAAAAATTCTTTAAATCATTATTTTCTCTTCCCCTCCAGATTAATTCACATGCACATTAATTCATATGTAAACCTCATCCGGTGTTTGGGTGTTTGGTGTTTTTTATCGTTGGCTTGGTTTGATTTCTGTTTTTTTGTTTGTTTTTTTTTTTTTTTTTCAATTGTTAAAAAAAAAGTACCTCCACTGAAGCAGCAAATTCAGATGCAAAGACTTTCTAGATCATCTCCAAATAGTTCTGGATTGTCTGACATAGACCAACATCTCATACTACAAAGGCTGTGATATGGTCTAAGAAAAACACAATCAACAAACTAGCTAGGGACCCCAGAGTTGTAGCCACAAATCTCTTTTGATGTTCTAAATTGATTCCTGCCCTTCCTGCAGATTTGAGAGCTGGCACCAACACGCTACTTGCTTATGTGCACAGAAACGAAACTTGTGATAACACCATGAGAGTCATTAGAGGGGGAATGACATCAGGTGACCTCAACTGGTTGGCAAACCAATTTTCAGGCAGAATATGGGCCACCAAGGGCAAGCAGCAGATGGGCAGGAGGGGGAATTTTTTTCTGGTTCATAGCTCTGCTACTTCAGTACCTCTTTTCCATCTTTTCTAACCAGTTCTTTCGTCTTTTAAGGCCTATATTGAATAATAAACAAAATCCACTGATTTTGTTTAGATTGACTGTGGCTGAGCCGTTAGAAGTAGAATACTGGAGTATTTTTTAGCTTGTATACAGGGTTTTTTATCTTTAGTACATTTTTTTTCAATATGCATAGTTTGTATTTTAAATGTAGTTCTATCGCACGTGAATATATTACAGAACATATTTTTAAAGATAAGCTAACAGTTACTTTTTTCCAACTGGTTAAAAACTATGTGCCTTCGTTTGAAAATCAAAAGAGGTGTCTCCTTGCAGGAAAAAAGCTATAACCACAACATATAAAGACACGGCAAGATATGGTATCTAAGATCAGTTGGGAAATTCTGAGACAATGTTGTCTTGATAAGTTATTAGAAGACCTTGACTTATCATACATTTTGAAAGGTCACTTACCTTATGATAACACAGGCTGACACTTCAGACCCCAGCTTCCTCTTACAGATACCAAGCGTCTGAGAAAACCCAGCAGTACAGCACACTGGAGACCACTCAACAGATGTCTGCAACTGGTGTCCTCCGATTAAGCTCCATCTATTTCTTAGCATACCTTACTCCAAAGCTGGCATATACGTATATTTGTATATATGTATGGTGTGTACCATTTCTGTACATGCTTTTCAACAGAAAAGTAAGCTTCAAAAGGAATTTAGATCTGTGTCACAATTCACATATATCTGTATTGCACAAATAAGACAGGAAATCATCAGTCGTACCACCTTTTCTGCTAAATCTAACACAAAACAAATAACATTTTTGCAGCAAGTATAAGTACATTTAAAGCTGGTTTGAAGACAGAAGTGATACACAGAACCATCCATAATAATTATGCTATTTTTACAGTATTTCATTCTTGTCCTATCCTAATTTTCCTGCCAGCTAGTCATAGGATGCCCATGCAGCTCCCATTGATATATTAACATAAGGCGTTCTGAAAGTTTGTCTTTCTCTAAAAATACACTTGAACTAGCTGAACTTCCTGATCTACTTCTCTCCTCAAAATAAACGGTGAGTGAGATCTGTTTATATTTGAGAAGAAGCTGCTGTGAATATCCTTTAAGTGCTTTTGTAGAAGTGCATTTAACCACACATATTAGTCTAAGTTTTGTATTATGCAATATTCCCAGTATGAAAATTCCAAAATATTTTAATTGGAACATAAAAAGAGCAATATCCGTAATCTGATATGTTAGGATTTCATGATTGTATTTAATATTTTAAAATTTATTAAAATTGTGAATTACAATAGATTATTTTGGAAAAGGTCCAACATTATTTGTTCTCTAATAGTCCCAAGGACGTTATATCTTTTCCAAAAGAAATGTAAATCTTATTTTAAAAAACTCAGAAAGTTGGTGTGTATGTATCTAGAGAGAGGTTACTTTCCTTTTCAACCTTTTTCATCCACATTCTGATTTCTTTGCCTTTGTCAGCTTAAATTAGGCTTTTAATGTTATTTTAATGTTTTGTATTTAATATGTACTGAAAACGGTCTGCGCCTAGTGTTAGCACAGCTGTGAAATTTGATTTTTATCCTCTTTGCTAAAAGACTTGCGGGAGTATAAAGATTTTTATAACACTGCTTCCTAAGGAGGTAAAAATAATCAATATAATACCACTTAAAAAAAAAAAAAAAGAGATAATTTGCACAGTACTCCTGACCACAGCAGTGATTAAATAAACACTAGGTAGGGTCACATGCTGCTTGTAAGCTGGTAAGCATAACTTAGCCATTACCATCCCCTCTTGCCTTTTATATATCAAATTCTGACACTGTGACAGCAGCTCTAACACATTGCATAGAGTTATACAATAATTTAGTAGAACGAATCTCTGGAGGTGATCTGGTCCAGCAAGGCCAACTGAAATTGGGTTGCTCAGGGACATGTCCAGCTGAGTTTTGGATATCTCCACAGAGAATTAAAAAAATCCCTGCATGTGTTTGAAAATCCATGTGGTGAAAAGATTATTCATAATATCTAAAAGTTGCACCTTCCATCCATTGCCTTTTATCCTGTCACTGTGTAGCTCTGAGTAAAACCTGGATCTGGCTTTCTGCGTCCTCCAGGGTAGATGAAGACAACAGTAAGATCTCCCTTTCCCATTCTCTTCTTACTGCTGAGGACAGACCTCAACCTCCCTGAGGGTGTCCTGTGCTCCAGCCTGGTGGCCCTCTGATGGGCTTTCTCCAGCACCTCATTGCCTAACTTACACTAACTGGGGAGCAGAAAATGGACACAAAACTCCAGGTGCCTCCCTCCCCTCCTCAGTGCTGAGCAGAGGGGAACAAACACTTGCCTTGGTCATCCCATGGTCAGCTCACCAATGCCCTTTGTCTGGAAATTATCTTCAGTTTTCTTCAGAAATGTTTTGGTTGGAGTTAAGAAACGGTCATAGCTGGGATATGCTGCCAGCTCCTGAATGGGACAGAAATGGCTAAGTGAATGCATGCAGGGGCTGTCTTACTATGTGACTAAATTGATTTCTTCCCTAGTTTCTGTTTCTCCCATGCTCCTGCCTGCAAAAGTCACCTTGTTTAGCCTAACTAAGATGGGAACTATGAGCTCTCAGCTTCTCCAGGATGATGACCACCTCTTGTTAGCCCCCTTTGTAAACAAGAGCCTTCAGGTTGGAAACAAGCCACCTGTTATCATGGCAAAGACAAAGGAGAATCCCAGAGTGCTAGCCCATGGCCTGGCTGCTTCTCACCATCTGCACTCTTTGCAGATTTTCATGGGCTACCTGGTGTACAACCTGCTTTCATGCCTTTGCCTGTGCTCCCCTACTCTAGTGGGGCTTACATCCAAGCTTTTACATCCCACACTGCTTTCTCTGAGGGCCTGGTCACAGCCTTTTCTGTCCAGAACCAGACTCTGAGCAGTCTGAGGAAGCACCTCACACTACATATTATAGCACTTTCCACTCTCAAGTCAGGTTTGATTGGTACCACATTATTTTGGCAAGAAGATCCCCTGAGTCTGTGTTACCCAGTGGGAATGGTGACAAGCATTAAGGGGGATGGAGACTCACATCTGCTGAAGCTAAAGGAATTTTGCAATATTGCAAAACAAGCCAGGTCCTTTCCACCCAACTTCTTCCTCAGTATAAAAGAGATCCCTCTTCTTCACTCTGCAAAGGCAGAAGCACTGCAGGTCACAAAAGATGTCACATGAGGCTTGAAAAACCAGAATGGTATTTTTGATCACCAGGAGACAATGCCCAGTCTGGTAAGGCTGATTCCTGCTTCCTGCCTTCAGGATAACTCACTATCCTCCATCCCAGCTACTCCCTGTCAGGTGTCTAAGCCACCTTACACTATTTCAAGGAACTGGCCCCAGGCTAAGCAAGGTTGTGGACTACAGATAATTCCAGTGCCTGCATAAGATTGGAAGCAATGAACTTGGCCCTTCTGCAGGAAGTTCATTTCATCTTTCTGAAGGCAATTTCAGCCGGGGCCATGTATAAAGGCAGTGGTTGCACGTCCTGCTGATCCCTCATCATGTCCTCTTCAAAGTCATCTCCATCTCCAGTGTGTCTGGGCCCTCAGTGACCTAGCAAAACTATTCTCTCCTATATGTTCTCCCCATGTGCTCACTTCTTACCCTGCTTCTCCATATCTTTCCTCCTTTAGACTTTCTCCCTTTATGCAGGCTTGACAGGCAGAGGAACCAGAACCACTTTTCCAGAAAGGAGTGAATGTCTACTTCTGCACCACAGGGGTGTCTCTCCCACTGCTGATGCAGATGGTACAGCAACTTCTCATCAGGTCTTTGTTGAAAAGACTTATTTGGTGGGGCAGGCTTATGCCAATCTTTCCCAAGATGGACTGGGCTCTGGGAAAATGTTCTGTCTTCAAAAGGTCGATGAGAAGTCCTTCATGCTCCAGCCAAAGGGCTGACAACTCCCCTTTTCCTCCTTACATCCCTGTGTGCTCCAAGGCCCCTCAGTGATCACAGGGATGACATACTCAGTGATTTGAGGGGCCAGTCATGTGGGTGGACTTCTTTTAAGGGCTAGGGTACAACAGGTGGGCTGTCAGGTGGCTGGTGACAGCAGGAGGCTATTGGAAGATACTGTGCTTCTATTTCCTGTCTCCAGGATTTGAAGTCTTCCATTGAAGCTACCCACTGTGTGGCTTCTCCAGTAATATCTGCAAACTGCTTAGTATTCCAAGATCACTTTCATCCCAGTTCAACAGGAAAGCTTGCACATACATCTCTTGTTCATCATTCTCTCACACTTGATGATTTTTCGAAGAGAAAATAGGAAATGTCAGTAAAGATAAGTTTCTCATTAACATTTAAAATTAACCAGAAAGAGTATTTGTTCCACATATATTCTGAGATCTCTAGGTGAGGGTGAAAATATGGCACTGAAGTAAAATATATTTTACAATTACACTTTCAGTTATTCTACTTTTAACTTTTGTCACCTTCATTTTTTAATGTATTAGTGTCTATTTAGCTTTTTTTTTTCTCAATAAGACAAATATCTATCACTCATGATCAAGACTTCTGTCATTTTGTACAGGTAATTTATGAAATACTCAACATAATATAAGATCAAAATTATAAGCCACATTTCTTATATTATAGTGTACTCTAACTAGTAATATTACTTAAATCAATAATCTCCGTAATGTTATGACATCTAAGATATTTCATATCAATGGTGGAATTGTTGAATAATATTAGCCTCTTTCATGTAAAGTTGAAGGGAATAAAAGAAGTTAATCCTAATGAATTGCAATAAATGAAAATATTTTCTCAACTGATATATCACACTGTTTACTTAGCTGCTTAAAAGTAGTCATCTACCATGACCTGTACTTCAAAAGAAATAACTTTACAGAATTGTGTTTAGAATTATGTGGAGGAGTGTAACAGTGTAGTTTCCATCATTGCTACAAAGCAGAAGCTTGAAAAATCACTTTCATACAAATCCACAACCAAACTTTGATAATGCATGTATTACAACAGCAATAGAAGAAATATACTAATGCCTTAATTGTTATAGTTGTACTTTTACTTACAGCCATACTGGTTAAATAAGATTATTTGAAGAGAGTTTAAATAATAGTGTATTACTGTAACTTTTGCAAATTAAACTGTTACTCTATTATTTGACCTTTTAGATAGTGTGTGCAGGTGGTTGTCAGTAGCACTTCAGCTTGGTTTTTGGTAGAATATTGGTATTTTTTTACTAAAATAACCTTGGCTAAGAGAATATCAAGAAGTAGCTCTTCTATGTTACTAGAAAACCAAGATATTACCTGTCTATATAAAATTAGTTCTGATATTCAACTAGTAACACTGTTGAATGTGTTGCAACTGGCAACCAGAATTGTTCGGTAGGATTTTTATATTCACTGGTTTTGGTTTGATAGAAAAAGAGATCTCTGTGTGCATGTGAGCTATCCACCAGTAGGTAAAGCAGATGAAAAAAAACAACAAAACAAAACCAAAAACAAAATAAAACACAACCTGCTAAAACTTTTTACATTATGTATTTGGTGTACTGGGGGGAAAAAAAAATAATTTTCATAATTTGGGTCCATTGTTTTTAACAAATTTTATCTGAGAGACAAAAAATAGCCAGTGCTTGTCTTCTGTGAGCCATGAATTGTCATGACTGCCTATGCAGATGCCTGGAGAGTGAAGAGAAGTGAAGGAAGAACTGGAGGGTCAACGTAAAAAGTTGATAAAAAAGACATAGTAAAAGACCTGAAAAGAAGACTAAATCTAATTCAGAAAGTAACAAGGACTCAGTGAAAGGGTTATGGTGCATTTTTTACTCTCAATTTCCACAGCTCTCTTTTATTATTCCAGCTGATACTACAGTGACTGTAGAGGTAGACTTACCAGTGTATCACTAACAAAACTAAAATATGCATAGCTTTTGTTCATTACGATTAGTTCTTACTCTTAAGAAAATGTTGCCTCATATGCTAGACTTCTTCCTTCTCTGCCTTGAAAAGCAGTACAGGGTTGTTAGATTCCACCTTAGAAACCTCTTACAAGGCCAAAAGAGTTATATGGTTAACATTGCACTGGGTTAACTGGAACGTTTTCTTTACTGTATGAAGAAATACAGTATTACTTATTCTTCCACTTTCTTAACAGCACTGGGTTGCTTCAGCTTTGAAATGAGAATTTATTACTGCCAGTCTATGTTGGCACACAGACGAAAAACTATCAACACACACCTTTGTTTCACATGCTCAAAAATCTCTGAATAAACCCTTCCTCCCTATTTAGGTAGCTGCTGCAAAACCCCATTTTAAATGGCATTGAGAATACAGGGGGTCTTTAAAGGGATACAGAAATATATCTGTGGAAACATTTTCTCTCCATTTAAACATCTTGAAGGTAAGGGAGAGAGGTCTGGAGCTTATCCCCTCAAAAAAAAAAAAAAAAAAAGCAAGAAAACTTTAACATTAGGGACATAGCTAAAAAGTAATAGTTACAAATTATCAAACACATTTATATGATGTTGCCATCAACATATATTTAGCCAGCTATACGTTGTCAAGATAGAACATCAGGGAAGGTAAAACTTCAGGCTTTCATAGACTTGTGAATCAATGTTTGAAATCCTCTGGATTAAAAATGTATGGAGTGTGAGTGCACTACTCCAGTTTTACGGAGATGAAACTTCATTGATTTCTGGAATGAGAGTATTGTACTGATAAATCAGACTTCTGCATCTCTTAAAGGTCTAACACAATGTTTTCTAAGGCTACTCAAGAAATAAAAAAAATCAAAGAAACAAACAAACCAAAAAATCCACAAACAACACCACCTCCTCTCTAAAAAACAAACAAAACCTCAAACAAACAAACAAAATATTTCTTTCATACTATATACTGATTTTAAAATGCGTCTCTTAAACAAATCATGAAAGTGGAAAAGAAATAAAAGTTGTACTTATTTTGTAGTGACCTGAATTTAGCATCAGATGTTAAAATCAAGACATGAAATTTTGGTAGAGAGATAAAAGTCAGAACAGAGACCTGACCACATGCCGGATGATATTAGTGGCAGATGTGATCGTCAGAAGTGTGATGGCATTTCCTCTGAATAGGCGAATGTACTCTTCAAACTTTGATGTTAACATGATTAGCAATGAAAGTATGCTTTGTTCCTTTGCCTTCACATGGTCTCAATATTGGCAGTTATCGTTTACTTGTATTTTTAAATCAAATATTATCCTGCCCTGTATTCATGTGCAGATGCTTTGCACAATGCTGCTTTTTCTGTTGGACCTAAAAGAAAACTGTGAACCAGTGTACTGAAGAGAGGCTAAATATATATTATTTTTTTTCTCTTTTCCTTGATACAAGCATTTGTATTTCCTAGTCTTATACTGGAAGGCCCAGTACCATGCTTTCCACTTCACACCAATATTCCTGCTACTTTGTCCATTGCCCCCAGACAGTCATTAATTGACTGCAAACACAACTTTATTGCAAAATGACTGCAGCTTTAATAAGGAACAGGATTTACAAGTAATAACATAATCAATATAACACAATATATCACATAATTAAGTAAGATTCTTACAAGCTCTGCCCGTATCCTGAAATTTATACAACATCTTTGCGGCCAGTGATAGCAGTTGCTTAAAAAAATACAAAACATGATTTCTAAAGTGGGAAAATACATATCTCCTCTAAATTGAAGGAAAGATGTCTTGTTTATCCCACAAACAACCTCCTCAGTCACCTAAAAATTCTCATTAGTCCATCTTAAAATATAACAACTGTGTAAGAATTCTACTATAATGAAAGTTAGAATAGCAAGCTATTTTCTTGAGGAAATACTGGGACTGACTCTTCTATTCAGACTCCTGGAAGACAGTGATTCTTCCTGTATTTAACATTATTTGCATGAGTAAAGATGGCACATTTGAACTCAGAGTGACTGGGAGTGAAATATGGAAAAGAGTGCCAAATGTTTCACTGGACTGCACCAAACAAAATAGATAAAATGTTAAGTCTTACACATTAGAACACCCTTGAATGTTTTTCAGCTGCTGCAATAAATCTGGGTATACTTACAAAGTTCTGTGAACCTAAAATAGAGTTTACTATTTCCATGAACTCTTATCTGTATGTGAATGAATGACTCTTGAAACGACTGAATCTATTCAAATAGTATTGATGTTGCAATGTCCTTGAACACCTAAATTCCCAAAAACTTGCAAAAATAGTCTTTGATGTTTTCCTGTTTCTTCTTTTTTAGCCAAAATATCAATTATTCTTACTACAGTGGACACATGCCAACCTGGAAAGCTATGTCTACACTGTCTTTTTTGTAATTTGGTTCTGTGGACAGCCCTGAAGTCAAATTCCCTGACAAAACTGCCTTGTTTTCATCTAGTTTTTAAATGTTCTTAGGGGCATAGTAAGCATGTTGCTGCTTGAACAGGGAAATAGATGGCAAACAAACATGGAAGTGTCCAACACCTCCAGCATACACTCCCATACAGCCTCAATACCTGTTCTCTGCAGTGCCCCTCCTGAAAAACCTAATCTTATCCACACCTCTCTCACATACACACACACAAAAAAAGCCCCTAAACAATTTCATAGCATAAGATCATGAGTTCTTCATATCATGTCCCTATACCTCCTTTCTTCACACAAAGTATATCTCTTCAGAAAGACATGGCACACATTGATCTCTTAATTCTAAGTATAGCAGCCAAGCAAATAACAATATGCCGCCTCTGGGAAATCATCAACTCAGGAGAAAATCTGGACAGAGTTAGTTTAGGAGCATGGTATGGTAACATCAGTTGAAGCAATTCCAGTTCTACAGAGAGTACTGTCAGTTTGGACCAAGTCAACGTAATGTAGAGAGGAAAACAGTAAGAAAAGCTGATGGAGCTTCACAAACCAATGGGAGTAACTCTGCCTGGAAGGGTGCAATGTATAAAGAGCTACGTATAAAGAAGCTACTGTGCAGCTCATTCTGTTCTTGGAATGGAAGGTGGTAACACAGATCTCCAAACTATGAACTCAAAACATAATGGAGGAAAGTAGGACAGAAGATATCTCCTAAAGAAGGATATTTCGGGAAAGACAGACAGCAAAACATCTGTCATGCACATAAGTCTACGAGTGACCTCTTGCCACAACTTCCTATTATTTGCTTTGCAGGGACTTGCAACCAATTAAGGCAAACCCCTCAGCTTGTTTGGAATCACTGCATAGTGGCAGTGAGAGCTATTCCAAAGATATTCACTGTTCAGCACCATGTTTCCAGGCTGGCAACCTCTTTCTTCATGCATCTAGAAGTTATTCTTCCTCCACGTATCAGTGAGTACTACTCACAAGCCGGAGATCAGTTACTCTCTCACACTGTGTAGGATACACTCCTGCTACCCGTACAGTCCTCTGAAAAATCCTATATTGGGATATTCAGGCTATCCCTCTACACCAGATGAGAGGGAATAATTGTCATGTGCTGATTAATTACTTCACAAGCTACATTTCACAACTTTCTGAGGAAATTCCCTCAACATTTCTAGGCAGCAAAACAATAAAACATTTAAGGAAAGCAAATTTACAGCAGAAAACCCCAAGACAGTGTTCATTCTGTAGAAGAGGAGGTAGAGGGAAGGATGGAGATAACTTTCAGACCAGAATTCACACAATTGCCCTATCCCTCAGAGGGACCCTCAATTTAAACACAGCACACTTCCATAACTAGTCTTGTTCCTGTTGCCTGAACATGAGGATGAACATGAATATAAGCCCAGAATTCCCTCTGGCAGAGAACTGTGTATTATCAAACACAACAAGAAATAACCAGATCAAGATCTGTGTCCCAGGAGAATCTCACAATCTTACCCACTCTGGACACTTCCTTATGAATAACTGGGCAAACGGCCCAAAGCCTGATCTGGTTAGAATTGCACATCAGGTTTATACATTTGACAACAATAAAATATTTTTTGAACTTTGCAACATGTGTTAGTTCTCTGGGCTTGAGGTCCTTTGGGACTGCCCTTAGTTCTGCTGCTGCTTTCTCTGTCTGCCCTGTGAGATCTGCATGCATATGCCCTGATCCTGGGAGATGAGAACCTCTGCACATTTAGGTATGGACTAATGGACTCTTACAGAAGACCTATAAGTCTCATTCCAAGGGAAGGTCTGAAAGAGATGATTGCCAAGTGTAAACGTTCTCCCTGGGATCAGAGATATGAGTGATTGTGCTGCTTCTGACGAGGAGGTGCACGGACAGCATTTTTCTGCCATCCTTTGAAACTGATGGAAACAGCAGCTTCCTTCAGGCAAAAGAGCAGTATTCTTGTATTCCTCTGTTTGGATCAAGGCCAGCAGAAGATTAGACAGGATAACAAGCTGTGATGTTTGTGGTGATGACTTGGGAGCAGCATCCCATTTGTCACCTTCTCCCAAAAGTCCAGTAAAATGACATCTGTATAACCTCAATAGTGAGTTGAGGAGTGCTTTCTGATCTAAGGAAATGATGGAGGTGGGCACTCAGTGTGGAATTTTTTTTTCCCTTGTAGTTTCACAAGAAGTTTAAAAGTGTCAGTTTTTCAAGTAAGAGAGGAGGAGAATGCTTTCAGTTTGGAGAAGGAAGGGAGAGCAGAGGCATGGAGACATGGAGGTCTGGTGTAGAAGACAAGAACAGTGAGGCTGTCTGCTGACAGCAGCCTATTCTTACAGCAACACAAGGGAAAGCCTCCTATCTGCTGAGAGGGTACGGAGGAGAAACAAAAAGGATACTACTTGAGAGGGAGGAAAAAGAAAGAAAGAAACAAGATAAAAATCTTGAGGACAGTGAAAGGTCCTGAGAAGATGGGATGAAGATGATCGATGAACCCTTACACCAATGGTCTTCAGCCGCACCCCTTCCACTCCAGGAGCAACTGACTGAAGCCACATCCATGGTCAGTGAGCCCAGGGTTATGACTGCTTATTGTCAGGAGAGACTGAGCAGATTGAGGTTCCAAAGATAATAGCCACTTGTCAATCATGCAAGCGAGAACCTTCCATTTTATGTTGGTGATCATCCCCAAGACCCAAAAGACCTTCACTGTGGGCATGAATATCATGTACTGTCAAAGGATGCTCTCCACAGGAATATGACCAAACTGAATCCGTTTCTCAAAGCTGGTAAGATGCTATCAAACAGATGTGAATAGGATCAAGTACTATAAGTCTTTTTTTTTTTTTTTAAGGGTGGGAGGGGGCAGGCAAAACCAATACAATAGTAAAACCAAGAACATGCACACACCACTTACAATGGAAAAGCAATTAAGAGGGACAAGTTTGTTGGTGAGAACAGCACTTCTGTTATGCTTCTCTGATCCTTCATATACCTTGCATGAATAGGTAAGGGAGGGCTTAAGCAAACTGTTGACTTGTCCTGCCTAAGAAAGCCATGTGTTTGGGCATTTCAAAGAGCCAAACCACTTAGCTTTCACACTCCTTCTGAGAGCACCCTCATAACCAGATAGCAGCCACACAAAACATACAGCAAGATCAGACTTCATTAGCTTCCTGGTAGATTTACCACAGATTACATTGTATACAAATTTCCTCTGTTCACAGTAAATCATCTCCTCTTACCTCTTGTCCACATGTAATCACTTAGATTCACAGGGCAGCCCCTAGGAGCAAGGCCTGGGGGAATAATTTCTTCGTTCTCTAATGTACACATGCACACACGTATACAATAGTAGAAGACCATATAAATTTAAAAAAAAAAAAAAAAAGTAGTTGGTGACATGAATTGATTTCCACTTCCTCCTCTGTTCTACTGCTTTTATTTCTTGTAAAGTTAGTAAGAAGGTGGCTACAGAGAAAATGTAACTTGAGAAGGAATTTATGTGTTACTCTTCTCCAAAGGAAGATGCTGAATTAAAGCATCTATATCCATCTCCTAATCCCTCACACAACCTAAAACATGCCTCTCTGGGATGAAGACAGTATCCATTTTCCCTTTTCCTCTGTGTATAGAAGAACCACATACATGGATACAATTATAATAACCTCATTTTGCAAAACAGCATTTTTCAAGTTTTACCATCTCTTTCAAAACTAATTTTCCAATTTTTAAAATTATCTTATTTTATGTACAGTTTTTCATCTGAAGTTGTAAATTATTTATCCTTTTATAAAAAAAAAAAAAAAAAAAAAACAAACTTGAAGGATTTGCTTTGAAATAGCTGGTAAAAGATCCTATGAAGTGCAGTGTGGTAAAAATGAACACTGATCTGATCTGTTAGTGTTCAATTTACATGTTCCCACTGTTGCTTGCAGTTAATGTGTGGATTTTCTTGAAATCATGTTTGTCAGATACATTCATTAAGGTCTACGAAGTTTTTCCTGTATGTAAATTCAGTGGGCCTGAATACAGAAATTTAACTCGCCTGTGAATTTTTCATGTTACACATACTTAGAAAATCTAATCTGGGAGGTTCATTGCTAGAACAGTTTTATTACTTCTGCTACTGTATTGTTATCACACAGGCAACATCCTGAATTTGAGTAGAGGAGACACTTGTTGGTTTGTTTGGTTTCTTTTCATTTTGCAGCACCTAGAATTAATAGATGGAGTCCACTTCACAGTCACACATGAAGAATGCAAATAGTTATACCTAATACCACAGCTCCCACATTATATTATTCTAAATGGGTCTTCCTTCGTATAACTGTTGTGAGGTGAATTGTTAATATTCTGTTATCAATAGTGATGTCACTAGGCAAATGCAACTGTATCAGAGGGATCAGCCCGAAGTCAAAACTGAAGTTTACAAGGATGGAGATGAAAGAAATCAATATAAATAACGAGAGGGCAGTGCTATGAGGCTCTGCAGTGGTGGACTTGCTAACCCTAAACCCTTCCACCTGAATTCTAACAAGTAAATCAAAGCGCTCGTATCTGGATCAAGGCACTTTCCAGCTTTGCTGTAGTGACAGGGGAATGGGCATTACCCAGAAGCTGCAGGGTGATGTTCAGCTGCGGCTAACAAACCACCAGCTCAGCTTTTCTTTTCCACAGGGCAAGCACTCTGAATGCTCCTCCTCCCCTTAACTTGCTGAAACTTGCAGCTGTGATTCACAACCTGACCAACAGTGATAGATAACAAACCACTGACCTTGAGGGCGGCTTTGTGTGTCAGCCTTCTTATTGCGTTGAGTCACCGCACTCCTCGTGTGTGTTATTTTAAGTAGCACATTTATCAGCCAGTACCAAACAGAATATGTGGCCATGTGTATTTTATTAGTGGGTTTTGAGTATTAAAACAAATAAATAAATAAATAAAATCAGAAAAAAAAAATCCACTTCATTTCAAAAAAGGCTTGAAGGCCCTGACACACTTTAGAAATCTCCTTATTTTCAGTTACAACATAAGGAATCTATATGCTTGATAATATGTTTGCATTTGTAGTTTTTCCAGACTTTTTTTTTTCCTTCCAACACACTGCAGCATAGCAATGTCAGAAATACACCATTCCCCATAACAGGACACATCTGTGGTGAATGTGCACAGAAGCAATTAATTTCCTTGTGGTATTTTTACACTGGGGGCTTAATGCAAGTCCCCATTATACAAACAAAAAGCTCTAGACAGCTCCTGCTGCCTGATAAAACAAAAAAAAAATAAATAAAATAAATCAGATTGAGAAGGGCTGTTTGGCCTAGGACTGCTACAGGCAATGACTTGTAATGAGGCATCCCAACACTAATTATGAAGCTTATTAAAGAGAATTGTCTAAGTTGTACTAAAGTGCACACTATAATCATGTTAAGGGGCATGTGTGTACTGAATTGGGGTCCTCCAGTTTCTTCTCTTAGAGAAGCGGACCCACTACTTAATGAAGCCAATTCGGGTCTCCATTTATAGTAGCAACGTTATTGTACTTGGCAGACTGGTCAAAACAAATTTGATGGAGAAGCAGGTGAGAATCTCAGCAGCTTGGTGATAATTCACACATCATAGCCTTCAAAATCAACTAACATCTGCAGGCAAGTGGGCCAAGCAACTGTCAAAACCAAATACTTCCAATCCAGGATTTTATTATTAAACTTCTCTAAATCTTCACTAAGGCTGAAAAAGCACTATTTCAGCGTACTGTTTCAGGAAAGGGAAAAAAAAAAAAAAAAAAAGGAGGAAAAAAAATTAATAAAGATGTTAGGAGGCTGAACTGCTGTGAGATTTGTTTAATTATTCCCCACAGTACTGCCCCAGCAATCTGCTGACATTTAGCCCCGACCTTGCAAATCCTCAGTAAATATTAATATATCAACTCAAACAGGGACCGTTGTTTTATTGGTTCACGGAGCTCAGAGAGATTCGCCACAGCAGTGAAAAATAATGTGCAGAACTGAGGAAGAACGGCTCCTTTGATATCACCTTCTGCTGCACACATGTGCTGGGAGCATCAACAAAATGGAAATTCTGTTACTTTGCCACAGCTGTAGAGTGACACTTCAGATGCCTTTGCTTTCCTTTGTACAGCCTGCTGGAATAATCCCAAAACCACAGTGGCAAGAGATTAGAAAACACACACACGCGCGCGCGTGCGCGTGCACATATACACAGACACACAGAGGGAAAGGGGGAGAGAGAGAGAAAGAGATCACATTTTATTATCTGACACAGTGGAAATTTTAATAATGTTAAGCTCCCATCTTAAAACCTAATAAGTTTTGTCCAGAACAATGAGCGCGCTAATAAGAACTGAGGAGACCTCAGCACAATCCACTGGAATCTGTTTACTACGGTGACTTTGCTGCTTGCTTCCATAAGCGCCGCATAAACTTCTTTTTTCTCCAAGCAGTTGCCCCTATTGACTGCTTCCTAATGTATTTTATGTGCCTACCGGTCCCCACAAATCCTGACAAAATACCCCAAATTTATTTTCTCCTTTTTATTTGCTTGCCTCAAATGTAAATGTACATTATTAAAATATCTTCTCATAACTACACTGCCATTACTAATAGACGACTGTTTGATGTGGGTCAATACTGCATCCAAAATTCTTGGGTTTAGGGGAAAGGGCTGCTGTGCAACATTTGGCATTCAGATGTATTGAGCTGCAGAGTTAATGCGTGATTAATTTTATTCATAAAAATGTTAATCACTTCATTGTGAGATCTTTTTAACATTCTGTGCACCGAACACCTTTTAACTTCTTTTTTCACACAAGCTCACAAATGTATTTAATATTTTCAAACATTCTGTTATTACCAATAACACTGGTAATTAAACATACATTTAAAATGCAATAAAAAGCTGGCAGATAACAGCACAGCACCGAACACAAATGGAAGCCCGTTGCTCGCTGCCTCCCCCATGCACCCTCCCGCTTGGCAGCAACTGACCAGTTTCTTTAATGTGCACTTGTTTGTAGAGTCCCGGAGGCATTTTTTTTCCTCAAGCTTCAACCCTCACTGACACAGCCAAATATCACGAAAATAATACAACCCTGTAGTACATTATAGATGGTTCTAAAAACACTTCTGCTCTCAGGGAGGGAAGGATCACAGTACCGGGCACATTGCAGCAGGTTGAGGGCTCTGGGGGTTTTGGTTTGGGTTGGGATGGGGTTTTTTTTTGAGACAAGCACTCAAGCCTCATCCAAGAGTGGTGTCAGGCATTGGTGGGTGTGCCGGCTGCACTCCCTGACTTCTTGTTTCCAGCTGGGCAAGGCTATTGTGAGAGTATTCAGCCAATGCACTCATGAAACTGGATAAATGGATTAGTGGATCAGAGACACCATCGGCATCTTCAAAAGGAAAACAGCAGCCTGCAAAAAGACTGACATTTGTGTACTGGGGCAGAGGGTGTGTGAATGCTCTGCCTCCTCCAAAGGGACAAGACAGTGATAAACTTTCCACACTGACCACCTCACTTTGTGCTACAATTGACCAACAAAATAAATGGATTGCTTCATTGTTTTTGAACCGTAGGCAGCACAGGGAAAGCGCTACTTGTGCAGCAACAAAGGACAATGTATTGTGTGGGGCCAACAGCTCAAAATAAAACCTTTAATTATCTACGGGTCAGCCATAAATCTGGAGTAAAAATAAATGTTACTTTTTAAACCTGCCTTTAATTCTGCACAGAGTTTACGCCGGCGCTTTCTATTCTCAGGAGAGGCACCACCGGTGCCTATCGGTGTGCGTCCCGCATTTGCATTTTTGCATTAGCTTGGCTCCAAAGGCACATGTCGGGATACAAGTTTGGCTATCAGACGTGAAGGATGCCTGTAATGCTAATTAAAGTAAGTAAAAACAGATAAATGATGCATTTTTTCCGCTTTTTTTTTACAAACACTCATGCATGTATTCTCTTTACATACACAAAAGAGAAGCCAAAACTAATATTAATAAAGGTGACGGGACTCAAGTAAATTAATTCCTCACAGAAGTACATTGTTTAGTTTTAAGAGCTCATATTTTCTAAGTCTTAAATTTTGAATACCCATTTCTATGGGGTTTTCAGTCTCCTGGTACTTCCAGCGATTCCTGTCCACATGGCTGGTTTTACAGGCAAGCTATGAACGGCACTGCATGGGGGCACTGCACAATGGGGAACACCAACCTCGCCAGGAGCCGTTTCTGTAACTTCTGACTGGAAAACACGCTATGCAGGCCATGTTTATTACATGTTCCAGCATTTTACTTGATTTGTTAGTCCCAGGTAAGATTTACTGCTGAAACGTAAAACTTGGCAGCTCCAAGCCTGGAATCGGGCCCCATGTCCCTCATCGCCACAGTCCCTACAAAGCTGGCGCTGGGCTCAGGCCCCACCGGTCACCTCCATGGCCCTTCCTGGCAGAGTGGGACCAGCGGTCCCGCACGACACGACTCCACACAACCTTCTGCTCCCCATGGGCCAACAGGGATCTGCCCCAGATTGTTTAGGCCATGGCGGGTTGCTGGGTTTCAGGGCCCGCGGGTGGCATGTGCAGACATGGTGTGTACCCCTCCATGTGCCAGCAGCCTGTGGGGAGGCGGGTGGTGCGAAAAGTGGGAGTTGGGCACAGGGTGGTCACTGAAATGGCAGGGGGCCTTCCCCACAGATTAAGCCCTGGGAGCCAGGGGAAGACGGACACATGACAGGCCCGGTGTTTTGAGGCTCCCTTTGGCATTTATGACTCATCAGCCCCATGCTGCTTGTGTGTCAACAGCCTGGCCAGTGTGCTTCTGCCAACCGCCCCCATTCTTCACACCTTGCCTTTTATGGACATCTGGGAATTAAAAAAAATAAAAATAGTTTTTTTTAAAATGATAATAATAATTAGACAGGCGATGGGGACTCCCTTTAACACCTTCACTCCCCAGCCACAACGCAGGCACCCAGCCTTTGCAGGCAGGCTGAGCCCCTTAGCCCAGGAAGGGCACTTTCCCAGGTCAGCCTGAGTCCCTTTCCTGCCCCGGGGTGCACACACGAACTGGCGGGCGCCGGGCAGCCCGCATTTCCCCGCCTCTGCGTGGCCGAGGGAGCCGGGAGGCGAGGCCGGGCCCAGGCAACCCTTTCCCCGGGGCCGGGCCAGTGGGGAGACGGCGTGGGGCGGCGGTGGGCGGCCGGGGCTGGCCGGGGAGGGGAAGCAGTGTCTGCGGGAGTCCCGCCGGGCGGAACGAATGCCGGACCCGCATTGTCCCCCATCAGTCGCCGGGTCGCTTCAATACGAGGCTGTTTAACACAGGGCCGGTGGCCGGCAGCGGTGAGGAGCCCTCTCTCCTGCCGGCCCCCGCCTCCCCGTCCCCGCCGCTCTCCGCTCTTTTGTAATAGTCTCATCTGCAAGGACGATTGAAACTTTATAGTGCATGATTCATAGAGCGGGGCTGCGCTCGGAGCCGCGGTGCGTATTACATTAATCAGTGTCAGGGCACTAAAACAGAGATATGAATATGAATTCTCCATATTGCAGGGGAGATAAATGTGCTTGTGAATAATTGATCGGCGCCTATAAAAAAAAAAAAAGGCTGAGGAGGGGAGGAAAACGTGGCCACACAATGAAAGTTACGGGGAGATGTGACGAGCCCCGCGATGAGGGCTGGTGCAGGGCCCCCGGCGGGACCCGGTGGTGGGGGCGGGCGCAGCCCGGGGGCGCCCCCGCCGCGGCTCCTGCCGGTCGCTGCCGGCAGCGGCTACGGGGCTGGTCAAGCTTCGGCGAGAGAGCCTCAAAAACTCAACCCGACCAACAAAAAGAGATGACAGGAGCCGGGAACGAGCAATCATAGGAACGAGCGTTTAAACACACGCACCCTGCTAATTTTCTTGTTCCCTTTCTCCGGGCTTTTTTTCTTTCTCCTAGTTAAAAATAGACTTATTTTTCAGAATAAAATAGAAAAAGAATGAAAAAAAAGGCATGTGTACCAATAACCACGTCTCATAACTACGTCTCAGTGACAAAGCTAAATCCCCGTAAAGCTGCCGTTTGCTTTTAGTGTGTCCTGCCAAATGCTAATTTCGGAGTTTGCTGAACTCGAGATTGTATCAACTTTTCAGTGTTCTCTCTTCACAGATTTCTGCCATTCTTCTGTTAATGCTAAGTAAATAACAACAGAAACAAGACAAGGAGCCAATTTTTACTGGGGGATGATGGAGGATTGCGCAAACGTGTGAAAAATGTTTACTGCCACACTTTTAAATAGCAAGAAAATGTATCCTGGCGCTCGGTCGCTGTTCTAAAAGAAGTATTACTCGATGTAGCTCACATCCAACCCAATGCAAATTTTCCTATCGACTTTATTTATCAGTTTCGGGTTCCGTCATCTTAAAAAAAAAAAAAAAAAAAAAGGAAACTAGGACTTTCCAATTTACTCTTATCAGCTCGAAGCATTCCCAATTAAGGCAAATCGTTTAGCTTAAGCTTCTCCTTTATTATTCTCCCTAGCCTGTGGTATTTACTGGTATACATCTGCCAAGACGGATCTCAATGAAAACGGAAAATATGACAGAAAAACTAGAAGTTATTTTCCTGCCAAGGTGACGTACACGATCATTCCTAGCACGGCTCACGTGACAAGAGAAACCCAGGAAATATGGAGCCCGTGCTCCCTCCTAAAACCGGCGCGGAGCGGCCCGCGGCGCGGAGCGAGAAGGACGGTGTGTGCGCATTCCCCCGGCCCCGCACCGCACCCCGCGGCACTCCGGGAGCCCCCGAGGGCTCCGTGCGATAATGCGTTGACCACTCGCATGCCTCCGCTCTCGCTGAAATGTCCTCCAGGAGGAAAGGCCACCTCGGTGTGGCTGGTAGAGGAAACAAACGAAATCACCTCTTCCCTTCGGGTGACAGCCAAGCTAAGGCGACAGCCCTCGGGGGCTGCTGGGCACTTAGGCACGCACCCACACGAGAGTTTGGCTCACTTGAGCAGCACGACGTTTCTCAGTTGGCCTTATGACTTTTCGGCTTTGGCTTTTCTAAGGGGAAGCCGCTTTGCGCTCCTCCTGTCCAGAAAGTTCGGACGCGGCACAAGTACCCTCCGTCCGAGCACTCATCCCGCGGTCCCGGGGGCGCTCCTCCCGCCGCCAGCTGGCAGTACCCCGGGCAGCCCCCGCCTTCTCCAGCCGGGGCGGAGGTAGGAGCCCGAGTGCTTCGTCCCATCCCTGGCAAAAGCTCCGGGCGGAGTTGGGAGAGGCGCTGGAAGGTGTCGGTTCGGCGCTGAGCCAGCGGGGCTCAACCCCGTCGTAACCCCCTCAGCTGTTTGGGGAGGTAAACACCGCAACTGTTGATGTTACTGGGGGGGGTAAGGGGGCTGGGAAAATCAAACAAGCAGATGGAAAAAAAAAAATCAAGTTCTGCGGCAGAGTCTGCTCTAGAGATCCTGAGGCTTCCACAGGCGGAAAACTGCCAGCCAAATAACTACCGGGAATTATCACTCTCCGGAGCATAATCAAAACTGGAAGCACACTCCGGAGGATGTTGCTGGCTTTCTGGCTGAATTAAAGGCGGACAGCCCCCACCCTCAGCACCCTCACCCCCGATTGAGCTGAGTTACCCGTATCTCCCGCTGCCGCCGCGCCGGGCGAGGGGACGCCGCCGCCCGCAGCCCACAGAGGGCGCTGCGAGCCCGCCCAAAGCCCGGCCCGCGCCCGCCGCTCGGCCCTGCTCCGACCCGCTCCCGTCCGCTCGGAGCTGCCCGCCGCTGGCAGGCGGGAAGCGGGAGTGCCCATTTACACACGCACAGAGAACACACACACACACACACTCACACTCCTTCGCTTTCCACAATCAAAAGTCCCTTCTTGACGTTCGTATGCCGCAAAGTAATCCCCTCTCCTCCCTAAGTCAATTTGGCACCGCCGCGTTTGCTGCACCTCGCCAGAGCATCACTGCCCGTTTTTCACATGTCCTCTCCCCCTTTTGAAGGAGCGGTGCCCAACCAGGACAGTGGGACTGGCGGCAGAGAGGGGGATCAGGTCTGGCCCTTGGCGGCAGCATCCCGGACCGCCGGATTGCTCGGGACCGGCTGCGACTCCCCTGAGGAATTTGGGAAGCCGGGCCTAAAGCGGGAGAGAGGCGGCCTGTGCGGGGCTGCAGCTATTTCTTCTGAACTGGTAGGAAGCAGAAAGTGATTCCATCACGTTTACATTAGCGCTGATCTGACACGCCGCTTGTCCTTACAGGCGTGGAGTCTTTTTTTTTTTCTTTTTCTTTCTTTCCTTTTTTTTTTTTTTAAGACTTTTTCCGCTCCATTTTTTCCTCTGAAACCTATGTTATTACGGTTTGGTTAAAACTGTAATATACTCCTTTGTTGGAACCGCTGCCAACGCAGGACTGCCTGTGATTTCGGAAAAATAAAGCAATTAAAGCCAGAAAGCAAACACGTTGATGCTATGCTGGGAGCCGCAGGATGGCAAAAAGAGTCTCTTTTTACAGAGACGGCGCGCTGTGCACTTCAGCCCTTCAGATATCCCGCACCAAATCTATTTCTCGTCTGATCTGTTTCTCTGATCCATCTGAAAAACGCAAAAATAGAAGCCTCCCACTTCCACTGCTTTGCCAGCAGATCTCTAAGCGACAGTTCACCTAGACCCCTCTTTGCTTGTGATGATTTTGCAGCTAAAGCAAGATCAATATTCTGATATCTGACAAGGATTTTATTAATATTTTATTTGAAAATCTCATCTTGTTTCCGACAAGTCTTGGTTTGAGGTTGGTTCCGTTTGGATAGGGCGTCACCACATTATTTCTTAATGACTTTCCCAGCTGCTTCTTTCCATTTTCCACCATCAATAACCATCTGGTATCTTATTAGCACCTCAATGCTCATTTAGTGTTCTCATTTAGGAGAGAAAAGAAGTAAACACTCAAAATATTACGCATTTTAACGGATCGTCTTTGGAAGATTAATGCCTTTATAAACCGATAGATTGTCTCTCTGTCTCTTTTTAACCAACAGATAGGAATCACAGAACTTTCTCCTGGGAAGTGCAAGAGCTGCTTTTTTTTTTTTTTTTTTTTTTTACTAGGATTGTGCTTAATCTCACAGGGAAAAAATCTTTCACAGTTATATTTTCTCCGTGTTTATTTCAAGTGTGAACCGTTACAAATAATTTTCTTTCCTAATATTTTTTTTCCGACTTCGTCAGGAATGCGTACCGAAGCACTAAAGCTCTTGATCCAATTTGGGAACCGGTTTGCACAGCAAAGTTATACACTAGGGAACTGAAAAAAAAATGTGCCCTTTTCATTTTCAAGAATGTGTTTTTGAACGTAAGTGGAACTCAGATTCATTTATGAATGGAAAATGAAAAATGGATACTACAGAACACGTCTGATTCATCACAATTGAAAATATAACTTTAATTTTACTAGTCAAGAACCGGCTTCACTCAGCTTCTTAAATTTATGTGTATTAAAATGGAAGCTCGCGTCTTGTTTTTTGAAAAAAATAGCTACAAGACTCATTAAAAGCTTGGATTTGGTATTTTAAGTTTCAGTTATCGACAACCAAAAAGACTTGACTTTCTAGAAAGCAAGTTATAAATGTTTGAATAGGTTTGTAATATATGTATAAGATCTGCAGCAACAGAATACATACCTGAAGAGAGCTCATAATTTCATTTAGTTTATTAGACAAAAATATATGATTTAGACAAGTTTTGCTGACGCGCTATTTACAATCTGAAATCACTCTATATACAGAAAAAAACACAAACACATGGGGAACATTTACCAAACAAATAATCCAAGAATGGTTAGAATAACACGATCTGAAATGGTACAATGAAGAAGGGGATCCATCTACAGATTTGTGTAATCGCTTTTATAGATTTGCACCACCTTATTGCAAAAGGAGATTGATGGGAGTCGTTTATATAGTTTCTTTTTTTTTTTTTTTGTCTTTTTTTTTTTGTCCTTAATACCAGTCTCTGCAATATTTTTTCACCAAACCATTTAATCAAGCGGAAGGGAGAGCTGTTAAAATTCTCGGTGTTCCCTCTTGCTGAGCCAAAGAGCTGCAGGGGGGAAAGGAGGAGGAGGGAAAAAAAAAAAAAAAAAAAAAAAAAAAAAGGTAACAATCTTTCAGAAAAAAAAAAAGAGAGAGAATCTTTTCCTATAATTGCCTGTCTATTGCTATGGCATCCTAGTATTAGTTAATTGCACAGAAATCATTGTCACTGGTGTAATTAACACGAGATCTTTGAGGTCTGTTAAGTTTCAGAAAAGTTACAGTCTGGCTATGTACAATTGTAATTTAGCCTTACTTTGAAAAGATTACAGCAACTTCTATGTTGTTCTTGTTGTCTGTATGTATTATTATGGTGATGATTAGGTGTTATAATTAGTCTTTATTATTCAAACACTCTGTTTCACATAAGTAACATTCCTGCAGTGAAAACAAACAAACAAACTCACTTGTCACGGACAGGCTGGAAGGGCGATTTTAGCGGCTGAGGTGGGGATTCAGTTCTTGGTACATTTTCTCTTTCTAGAAGGAGACAGAAGAAAAAAAAAGGCAAAAACAGGAGAACCATTTTAGAATAACAGCAACAAAACTCTGGGCTGTGTGCAGAGAACAAATCTCCCTCTCCCCATCTTGTTCAGGCATGTGTAGGTATATGTGTGTACAGCGCTATTCCTTACTTTCAATATTTAAGGAGTATGCAAGCTTTCTTCCCACATTTTGGACTGCCACTGGAATTACTTGAAGATGAGGGCCAGGAAGGAGGGAAGGAAAGCAAAACTAAAACTATATGTTTCACTGCACTTTTTCTGCATTCTCATCTTATTGGGTGAGCTTATAGGGTGAGAATGTAATCACCCACGTAAAATAGGGTTCGATCAACATGTTTGAGGGAAAAAAAAAAAAAAGAAGAAAATTAAAAGAAACAAACAAACAAAACAATGCTAGGGTAAACTGCCTTTAACTCCGTTAAAAGCAACCAGTTACACCAGGGCTGAATCTGACACCATTCCTCAAGTAGAAGAGGTTCATGTGTATGTGTTGGGAGTGAAGGGGGAGGTGGATGCCTGATGCATTAATTACCTATGTGTTTGGGACTGGTCCTCTCTGAAGGTTTTTCACTGCTTAGGGCTCCCAGGGTCGCTGTTAAAACAGAAGGTTGTTGCTGGGCCTGGAGGTGATGATTGTGATGAGTAGCGTGGTGGTGATTTACTCCCAAAAAAGACCTCACATTTAGCAGGGAACTCTGAGTGAGGAAAGCCCCATTTGTCCAGTTGTGAAATTTGCCAATCTGGCATGTGTAGAGTCCATGGCTAGGGAGAAAAGCGGGGTGCTGGATCTGTGGAGAAGTGTGGTTAACCTGTGGAGGAGGGGGCGGAGGGGGAGAAGATTTCAGGGCACCATCAGGACTGGTTGCTGTCTCTGCCAAAGACCAAATCTTGGGTTTGCTGTGAGATGGCATCTGTAAATTGTTCTGTCCCCCGGGACTGATGATTCGTGTGCTGTTGTCAGAGGCCTCCTTCACCATGGTCAGTGTGTCTTTGGGTTTCAGGCCTTCAGACCCTGTCAGTGCCAAATCCTTCTCCTTTTCCAAGTGCTCCTCTTCACTGCTTTGTCTCAGGAGCTCAGGTTTCTCCTCCTCTTCCTCATTGCTCTGCTCCCCATCGTTCTCGTCGATTTTATCTATGTCTATGCTCTCCAGGTCGATTTCCTCGTCGTCTTCATTCTTCTCCGGGTCCCCCTCGTTGTCACTCCCGAAGATATTTGCATCTTCTTGATCCTTGCTCCTGGAGCCCCAGGTCACCTTGTTCTCCTTCTTGAGCCGCCGGCGGGCATTGGCGAACCAGGTGGAGACCTGGGTGAGGGTCATCTTGGTGATGATGGCCAACATGATCTTCTCACCCTTGGTGGGGTAGGGGTTCTTGCGGTGTTCGTTAAGCCAGGCCTTGAGGGTGCTGGTGCTCTCCCGGGTGGCGTTTTTGGGCCGCCCCGGGTCCCCATACTGGAACTGTCCGTAGGGATAATAGCCGGGGGCGGTGTGGGCAGCAAAGGTAGCAGGGTGGACACCCGGATTATCTTTCAGCTCGTACTGGGAGCCCTGCAACACATTCAGACAAGCGGAGAGGAAAAAGCACATCAATTACCTCGTTAGCGTCTCTAACAGACCTGAATAGGCTACTCCTGGAGCCGGAATACGCCTTGGAGCGGTGCAGAGGGTCTTCACAGGCAAATTCGGCCCTCCCCGCTCCAGGCTCTTCACGTTTAGATCAGACAGAGTTATTCCCAAATGATCCCCCCTTCTTGCAGGAGAAGGAAAAGAGAGGGGCTAAGCTGGGCTCTGCCAGACATTATGCTAATTTTCTCCGCAAACCAAATCAAACCAAACGATGGAAAAGCAACAATTTCGCAGTCGCCTCGGCGACACAATTTATTGTGCCCTCGAAATTATCAGGCAGAGAAAGCAGGTACTACACCACAGTTATAAACTAATGCCTGCGCACAACACCGGATTTTACTTGAAAAGTATCCAGGAGGATATTAGAAATGCATGCAGAGCATTCGTCTTTGGCCCCAGATCTGCCTTTAAAAGGAGTTGGCGTGAGACGAGACTGGGGAGATGAATGCACAACTTCAGTACGAAGACACTTAAAATGTAAGAGATTTTTCACACTCAAGCCAACGCCTCCCCACCTCCAGCCCTTCAGTCACACTCTAAGATTCTGGTGTAAAATATTAACTTCTAAGTGTTGGAAGAGCCTTTAAACTCTGGAATTAAAACTAATTCAAACATTGTAGGATATGGATATGCAACACTTTGTCTCATAAGTTTTACTTTGATCTGGGCAGGGCAAACACAAATTGTTTACAAGCGTTTAGAGACGGTGATTTATTTGCAATCAATATTCTTTTTATCATCAGTAGTAAAACACAGCAAGTCAAATTACCCCATCAGGTGTTTTGGTAAATAACATTTTATCTTTCTAGCAACCTCATTAGGCCTCATTATTACTCCAAATCGTCCAGATATTAACTTAATATTTTAGCTCATCATGTACAAATGCTCAGAATTTTAGAATTTATTTCAAAGTATCATCGTCATGGTAAATCACTGTAGTAAAACACCAAAGGATTCTTTGCGAGTAGGAACTGTTCCTGAATAGCTAACATTTAAAGACATGTTCTGATTTTTTCTTCTACTACAATATCGCGCTTTTTTTCTAGTCCAGAAATACGTTCTTGTTATTACTCTTGCGAAATTTGTGTCAGCCTTAAAAATTAACCTCTTCAAAAACGTCCGCAAATAAATTAATCTAACTTTGCCAAACAGTTAAAAAGGATCATGTATTTTAATTTCAGAAACAAAGCTTATTCACAAAGAGAAGCCCGATGTAATTTTTGTAATGTCTTACAGAGTAGGCTTTCTGCACTCCCTTTATTGCGCTGTCTGTTATTGTTGCTGAAATGATATTTTTTGTGTAATCTCTGTTGGGAATTATTTTGAAGAAGCCACTTGTAAATCACTCATTGCTTCTGTGTCAACTTTTACTGCATTTGAAAAATCAAGGTTAAAAAAGTAGGAAGTGCATGATCTTAAAAGTGCCTTCGAAGGAAATATTTGCAGCATAAAATGATCTGTTTTCATATGCAGACCCTTGTTTAACACCGTATCTACCTACTTGTCTACATATATGTATTAAAAACCCTCACAAGTTATGCCTTGCATGCACCCAGTTACAAATATTCACACTTCTGTGTTCCAGGGGACACAAAAGAGCGGGGCAGTTAGAAAGTGGAACCTGTGTGTACCGTCACGGAGAAATTTGGAAATACTAGCAACGAAAACGTTTCAACGACACGAGAGAGAAAAACAGTTAATTTTAAAATAAATAAATAAAAAGAAAAAAAATGTTACACTTCTAAACTATTACGTTCTAAAGAAAATAAAAAATTAAAAGATCCGAGGACAATCTGGGTGACGGTAATTTGTTTTAGAGTTAGCGCCAATATCTCTTTCTGCTCCGATGCATATAGCGGGATGTAGACGCTCTCCTTCGTTTGATGCAAATCCGATCTATGATACTCGCCATGATCAGAGTATGAAAAGTTCAGGGAACCGAACGGACCATTTTCAAGGCTTAAGGAAAACGTCTTGAAATACACGAGCGCACCAGCTAGCTAGACTGCACTTTGGCCTTTCGGACAGAACCTGTTAATAGCTCGGCGGGAAAGCAAAGGATCAGGCGGAAAGAGGAGCGCACTGGAAAGCCAACTGAAACAACAGGACCGACAATATCACCCGTCAACAACATCACCAGTAACAACAATTAAAAAAAAAAAAAAAAAAAAGAAAGCCGGGTTGCTAGGGAAAGCCGACAAGACTGAGGCAGGACTCCTGCTCAGCCTTTCCACCGCCAAGAAGACAAACTCGGAGGAGTTTTTCCCGTCTGGAACGACGGGGTGGATGGGGGCTGCGCCTGTAGACGGACTCCGCAGCCCCCCGGCCCCTCTCTCCCTCGCACACCCGCCGACACACACGCTCCCCTCTCCGCGGCGAACCCCGCGCCGGGCGGGAGCCGTCAACCCACCGCCTCGCCGGTCCCCGCGCTCTGCTCCGCGGCCTCCGCCCGCCCCCGGCTCCCCCGGCCACCGCGCGTCGCGGCCGTGCTCGGCGGGCCCGGCGGGGCGCGGGAGGCAGCGCGGTTGCTCACTCACCATTTGGGAGAAGAGGCCGAGGTCGGCGGTGTAGGGCAGGAAAGCGCTGTAGTTGGGGGCGCTGTAGGGGCTGGCGTACATGCCCAGAACCGAAGTGACAGCGGCCGAGCCGCTGCCCAGCTCGGCGCCCGCGGGCCGGCCCGAAGCGGCGGCGGCGGCGGCTGCGGCGGCGGCGGCGGCGGCCAACACTCCGGGCCGGTCGCTCCCGTACACCGCCTGGCTGGCGCTGAGATACTGCGGGTAGCCCAGCTGGGGGAAGGACATCTCCGGGGCGCGGGCACAGCGGCGGCGGCACTGGCGGCGGCGGTAGAAGCGGCAGAAATATTAAAAAAAAAAAAAAAAAAAAAAAGGGGGGGGGGAGGAATTATAAAAAAAAAAAAAAGGGGGAGGAGGGAGCCTGGACAGCCGGGGAGGGGAGCGGAACAAACCCGGGCTTCTCTGGATCTCTCTGTCTTTCTATCTCTTTTTTTTTTTTCCTCTCCCCCCGCCCCCACTTCTTTACTGGAGTCAGGCAGGGCGAGAGAACAGAAATCGAGCCGATAATTTTCTTTTTTCGTTCTGATTTCTTTCTGTCAGAGATATATTGCAACCTAGATATGGAGAAGGAGGAGTGTGGAAGGATTCAGTGGGGTGTCTTTCCTCAAATCTCGGCTCTTCTGTGCTCCTAAATCCCTTAGATGTGATCTGATCAACAATTGAGCTCCAACTGATGTGTCTGCCCTTAGGTCCTAGGCTGATCTTTCAGATACAATTTGAAGTTGATGTTTTGATTGGCACCCACTTGAGCTGTAAGCACCGCCCCGCGCCCCCTCCCGCCCCCCTCGGTGCAGCACGTGGTGCACAGCTCAGCCTGGGCCACTTTCCTCGGTGCCTGCGTGTGCGTGTGTGTGCGTGTGTGTGCGCGCGTGTGCGTGTGTCCGCGCAGCTGCTGTGCTCTGCTGTGTGTGTATTTAATGTTTAGCAATGGGCTCCTTTCAGAAAAGCCCCCACTGCTGTATGACAACCTGTCTACACGATTTTACAGCTGTCCAACATTGGGGTTTTGCTGTTTCGCAGCCTTAGTGTGTCCCCTTTTAACAAAAACAACTGTGTTGCTGGTTTTTTTCCACCTTTAACATTGAGTCCCCCTTGTCGTCGTTGGACTCAGGAACAAACGAGTGTGGCCGTGAGAGGAAAAGGGGGCTTTGCAGCCAGGCGACTTGTAACAATTTACCACTTTGAAAAAAAAGGGGGAAAAAAGGCATATGAATAAATAAATAAATGCGGTCTATCTATAACAACCCACAAACGCCACACATGCACAACTTTGCTGAAAGTCAAAAGGCTCTTAGCAGCTCTTCCCAGAAGGATCTTTAGTTATAAAAAAAAAAAAAAAAAAGACCCGCAGCGATCTTCCTCCGTACCGTACCCTTTCTCCTCCTCACGCCCTGTCGACAGATTTACACTCAGGGACAATTATCAGAGGCTTTGGGACAGTTCTTGGAATATTAGCAATAAATAAACCCGCAAATCAACAGTGACGACACGTACGCCGAGGGGCACAGAAGACCCCCAGACCTCGCCCCCGAGCCGGGGCGGCCCGAGAGATTATCTGGATTGTCAAAACTTCCATCCTTCCTTTTCTACAGGGACCAAAGGAAACGCAGGGGTGGACATGATAGGACCAAAACGGGCTGTTGCTATCACCGTCATTAGTAGCAATGATTAGACGAAGAGGTTTTTTTTTTCCTTCTTCCCCTTTTCCCCGTGGAGCGGGGTGGAAGGTGCAGCGGGAGACAAAGGACCCCTCTGCGAGAGACCGAGGGACTCGGTCGCGTTGAAGGACACGAGTTGTCATTTCTGTGACCTGCCCACGATGCTGCCCGCTTCCTCGACGTGAGGGGCTCACTCGTACCCCGCTGGGGCCGGCAGAGCCTCGCACTTCCCGGCCGGCATCGCAAAATTTCCTTTTCCTACCGCTGCCAGGTCCTCTCAGCCCCGCCAGTGAGGGAAACGGGGAGCGGGAGAGCGGAGGGTCGAGGGCTGGGTGTTTCTTCCCTCGACACTTCCAGCCCCAGTGGGACTGTCCGGGGCCCGCTCTGCCCCACGAGTCCGGCCCGGAGCCCGCGGTGGGGCTGGGCAACAGCTCCACCGTGCGCGGGGAGGGCAGAGCAGGGTGCTGCCGCCCCCTCGGCCCGCCCCAGCGGAGCGGCCCCGCGGAGTAGCACGGAGTGGCCACCCCCAGCACAGGCCAGCCCTCGCCGCCGTCGTCCCCGCCGCCCGAGAGCTCCGTCTTTGTGCTGAAGGGGCGGACGGGGCCACAGAGCTCTTCCTCAAGGGACAGCGCGACGCGGCTCGGAGGGGGCCGCAGAGGCGAAGGCCTGCTGCTTTTCGGAATGCAAGCGGCGGGGGCGGGAGGGAGGGAAGAAGGCGGGGGACCAAGGGTGTCTCTCCTCTTTTGCCGAGCCTAGGGCGAGACATAGCTCCCAAGGTCCGCGCCCCTCCGCTGGACTTTGAGCCCTCTCTCCGAGCCTGCAGCCGGCGGGTTCAGACCGACACCACGGGTCCCGGCCGCCGCTAGAGCAGAGGGAAATGCTTCTCCCTCTACGAACGCCCCTGCGGAGTGTCTCTAACCCCGGCCAGCTCTTCCCTCCCAGCGCTCCACGAAACCGCTCCGTTTCAGAGTTGGTTAAACTTCTTTCCCCCATCAGTTGGAAATAACGAGCTTTGCCCTTCCTATGTCTAACAGAGAGGGGAGGACCTCCCTCCCCACCTCCGCCCCCCTTCCAAATTCTCACCCTCAAAGCAGCAGTGCAACCCCCAGGCAAAAGCGCACCGCCGTAACAAAGCTGAGTGGGGCTAGAAAAATCGCAGCGGTGTTTTGCGAATGGAAGTGTCACATTACAAGGGCTGCAGGTAAATAAAGGTGGGATAAGGCACCGACGCTGCCGAAATCTTCTTAGTGCTTTAGATCTGGGTGGAATGTGTATCCAGAAAAGGTTTCCACTTGGAGGCTTAAGAAATGTGAGTCATCCCCTCCCCCACCAGCCCCATCCTGCTCAGATCGGTTCAGGGGAAAAAAAAAAAAAAAAAAAAAAAAGAAAAGAAAAAAAGTCTCGCTTGCTTTTCTATCAGCCCAGCATCTTTCCGGGGCAAACTTTGCTATTCTTGACCTTGCGTGGAAATTGAGAAAAAAAATACAAAGTGCAGGTTACCCGTAACGGTGATTTTGAGGGAAAAAAAAAAAAAAAGACAAAAAATATGACGGGAAAAGTAAAAGAAAGAAAAGAAGGGAAGGAGGAAACTCGCCGAGGACGGGAAAAGTTGCAAGAGTGGGAGGAGAGCTTTGTTGCTCATCTGCAAAGTTTCCGGCACAAGGATGAGCAGAGTCCTGAGAACGGCATTAATTATGCACAGTTCTGATCAGCAAATGCCAATCCCTCACCACGCGATTCCTGCATTGGACATTGCCCATTTTTCTGGGGGTTTATTAAGTCACTTTAGTAGGCTACCTATCAAAGCCCTTTATAATTTTTTTTTTTCTCCCTTGTGCAAGTAAGCTGGGACCAGAGCTGCTACACTAAGCTACTTAGCTTGAAAATCAGTTTAGTGAAGGTCTGGGAGATTCTGGGTTTATTTCCCCCCATACAAGACCTATAGCAAGAGCTTAATAACAAAAGTGCAAAAAGAACGAAACTGTACGGAAAATTACAAACATCAGCAGCAGCTGCCAAAAGCACCAAGAAAATCTTTCCCTAAAGCCGAGACCTAAACAGTCAAAAGGTTGGTGTGACCAACCTCCCTACCCATAAATTAGCTTGGAATTGTTCAGAGATGGAATAAAATACTTTTTCAATGAGAAAAAAAAAAAAGTCATTTTAAACATAGGTCGGGAGAAAAAAAAAATCTCTTCTTTTTACTCTTTTTTTTTTTTTTTTTTTTCTGAGATCTGTGTTTTAGTTGCTCGAATGCCTCTTGAATTTTCGGCAAAACCTAACCAAAAGGACTGCGGTGCCAACTCATTAGCAGAAGTGCGTTTTAAAAGACGGTAAAGAGGCACGTAGCAAAAGAAAAAGGGATTGGGCTCGGACTGAAAAGCAGAGCCACCTTCCCGCTGGAGAGCAGATGCACGTCTGAAAACAGGCGGGAGGGAAATATATAGCGGCGCTGGGTATAATGTGATTATACCTAAGGTAATCGCTTAAAATAAATTGTATACTGTTTAAACTAAATCGACCTAAATGGCCATGCTCATATAATTCAAAGATCATTGGGTAGATAAACTTCTCCTTAAAGAGCTTTTCTTGAGAAGGAGTTTGCTAAGACAGTGTGATCCTTCCAGTTTCTTAAGGCGATGCATCCACTGCCAAGAGATTTTCTCTTTATTATTAACAAATCAGTTTAGATAGGGGTCCGATAAGAAATGCAAATCCAGACATAGGGGTCGCTGCTTGGCCGAATTTTAACTAAAGGCTGGTCCTGCAGGAATTGTCTAAAGGGTATGTTTGCGAAGAGGGTATGTGAAGCTTTAGCACTGACTCTACTAAAAAATGAAGTCAGTGATTCTGATCTGCTCCAGATGTCCTAAGAGTGGATATTGCAGTGCTGGGAATCCGCACCAAATATCTGAGGGCACTGATGGTAATCAGCGCAACACATCAGCCAGGGGGGACTGGCAATTGTGATAACCTGCTGCAAATGTGCAGGGCTGGAGATGGCAGTGATAAACCGCTGAAAATGTCTTCAAATGGAGATGACAGAGATGTTGAAAGGAGACACCTAACTATGGGGAGAGAATAGGATACTAAGCAGAGCACAATCTGAGAGTGGAGTTCAGATATTTACTAGTCTACGGTTCACCCGTGTAATTTCCACGGAGATACGCACGTTTGTGCGCCGGCTCTGCATGCAGACGTGCGTATATGGACCTGGTAGTAAAATTCGGGGTTTATGCGGCGTTGATAATAAGATCTACCAAAAGAAAAGGAGGCTTAATCGCTAAAGCCCCTTGTTTGTGACTTGGGAAGAAAAGTTTTCATTTGATTCTGTGATTGCTTTGAAACATCCTGGTAACGATTTATTTCACAAATCCTGTCTTGATTTTCAGCTCGCACCGGTAATAGACAAAGAAATTTAAGATGATCTCTTCAGTTCATAGCCTGTTTCAATTTTCTTTCCTGTGGAAAGAACGTGCGGGGGTGGGGGAAGTGCAAAAAAATTAATAGATTATCCGTATGTTGTTAATTTTCTAACTGTTCTCGGCAGGTAGTTTCACCGTCTTTTTTTTCTTCCCCTCCCTCTTTTTTTTTTTTTTTAATTTTTTTCTTCCCTCACTGTCTTTTTTATGTGTAAGTTTAAAATAACTCTCTCATGTTAAATATCAATCCTATACATTTTAATGATACATCTGTGCAGGACTGAATCCATTAATCTAATATATCTCGCCTAGATTCTAATTATGCACCGAGTGTCGGCTATTCGGATCAGTTGACTGAGTTTTCATTAAGTGTATTATATTTGATTTAGCATGGGACCGTGTTTCATTTGACGACGTGTCCCTTTTTTGGGGTGCCGGTAGCACTGGCTGAGGCTCCGCAGGACCTTGGCGTTGGTTTCCTCCCGCTGGTGACCCTCTGCCAGGCCTCGTCGCCTCCGCCCGTCCGTCCTGAGCGCTTCTCATCAACCCTGATTTATGAGCCTTGTTAAACACTCATTATTACTTTGCACCTTTTTTTTTTTTTTTTTTTTTTTTCAGCCGGATCTGGGAAACAACCCTACTTTGTGACAACAGGGCATGTGTCAAACAATTACAGGCGGAGAGGTGATGTAGCTCTGGAGCGCCACATTCCCCCCCTCCTCCCCTTCACGCCAAACCAGAAGAACATTTACGTTTAAAAAAAAGGTAAAAGAAAAAAAAAATTCTCACTCTTTTTGTAAATCTAATCCACGGCAACAGCAGACTCCAGACCTCGGACCATGCAAACGAATGGCTTGGTTTGTCCAAATAAACACAAAGTTGCGATCAGGGATACCCGGTCGATTCCCTAAATGTGAACGTGCACATATGCATGGTACAGGTAGTACAGGAAGGACTCCAAGTCTGAGCAGCTAATGTACTCAAGGTAACAGCTAATAATACGTTTACAAAGATTATTTAATTTAAGGAGATCGCGCATTAAAAGAAAAGTAATATGTCTGTCTCTTTTTATTTTATTTTTTATCTTTTTTTCTTTTTAATTATTAAATTCAGATATATTGATTTTTTTTTCCTCGACACCCTGACGGTGACTTTTTATTAATTTGTTATCAATCCACCTCAGTTGCAACTTACATTTGTTTCTGATAGCAATGCGAATGCACAGATGCTCTCTTCCTTAACGTTTTTGCAAATGAAAGCTTTGCACACAGGCCTATGTGAACAAGCCCACAAATCTATAGAACGAATCATCTGCCTCTCTCTGCATCTAGCTGTCCGTCTGTCTGTCTACCTATCTATGAATATTTTATGGGTCTCAACTTAATTAACAAAATAATTTCCATTTTGTCACTAAAATGATCAACAGCAATTATGTGAGATTTTTAAGGTTTATAATTTTATGTCACCAGACTGTTGCTTGGGGCCAGAGGCACAATTGCCGTGCCAGCTGCAGTTGTATTTATTTGTTTTTCTGTCTTGTTCCTGTAGGGCTGCATTATGCAGTTTTTAATTAGTTTGTGTTTGTATTTCACCCGTCCCAAATCAATGCCATCCTGGAGCAATGTAATGTAAATTCCTGCAGTACAGGTGTAGCTGCTAGCTCTGGAACACTAGGAAACTCATGTCTTACAAATGAAAGCAGTGAATGCCATTCAGCCAAACTGTCAGCTTTAAACAGCCAAGAGGAAGGAGATCAAAGCAGAGAGCAGGAACTTCTACTCTCCAGATTAGTCTTTATGGTTTGAACGCCTAATGCTATTAAAGGGAACCAGGACATATAGCACATCATTGGCTACAAAGTTACTTCTAATTTTGCTAAAGTCCTGCCTTATTTTGGCCAATGTAAGCCTTCAGAGCATTTCAAGATGCACTGTTTCCTTTGAGGCCTAGTAGCTACTCATCTGAAATTATGCAGAACTAATACCTTCTGAGACACGTTTCTGTTTGTGCACATATTTATATAACTTATCGCCTTTTGAAAGATAATTTTGATTTCCTCCTAGGTTCCACAAAGTCTTTTAATAGAACTCGCAGCAATAAAACCTGAAATTCTAGTATCTCCAGACATGAAAAGTCCCTTTATGTTGTGTTTGGTGTCTCTTCTTTCTTGAAATGACCTCTGTACGGTGGTGTATAAATCTATTATTCCAGTCACTGGGGAATTCTTTTAAAGCTTTCTTTTTTTTTTTTTTTTTTTTTTTTTTTTTGTGAGGAATAAGAGATCGTTCATCTTTAACTAGGCCACATAGAAATTATGATTCAACAGCAGTGTATATTTAATTAGAGTAATCTCACTTGAATTTAATTACCTAATGAATTATTTGTTTAAAAGGTAAAAAGGCTTGTTTGCCAAGTACAGTGCAACCCACTGATAAGAACTTCCGTTATAAGAACATTAATATTTTTTTTTTAAATTGGTTTTATATTTTAACTCTTTGTTTCTGTCAGCCGTCGGTGGGCACGCCGAGCCCCGCAACCATCAGGGTTCAAACCTAGTCCCTTCGATAGCCCGGATTGAGCGTTCCGCAGCCCACCGCCGGGGACTCGCGTAAGTAATGCGCCCCACCGCATCGCTCCGTGCCGGGGCAGGCGGGGTGGGGGGGGCGGCGCCAGGGAGATAGAGATGGGACACGGGCGGCTTTGCAGGCTGAATTTCGAGGCAAAACGCGGGCGCGACTCAGCCAGCGACGGCGAGGCCGTCTGGCTGCCGCGGTGAAAGGGGCTGAGCGCCGCTCCGCGCCCTGCGCACCGCCGGGCGAGGAGCGGCTCCCCAGGGATGTGTCCCCTCCCTGCAGTGCCGTGCCTGGAAGAGGTACTGGACAGGAAGGTGTCAAAGCGCGGAGTGTCAGGCTACAAAAGAGTCTTCTTTTTTTTTTTTTTTTTTTTTTCCCAGTCTTGTGTACAGTGAAGCTAATGACACTCCTTTGATTATTTATAATTCTTCAGCTAAGACAACAAAAACTCATCAGCCTCTACCCTTGACCTTTCTCCTTGGTTCCCAAGTTTTCCAGCTACCACACTGTTTGTTTCCAAGATGCAATGCATACAGCGCTGAACTGCAACACTTGACAGAAGATTCGTCTGAAACCACCACACCTCGGGGATTATCAGCCTCAAAAACAACAACAACCACCCAAAACCAAAAACCACCCAACCCGTTTTTTTTTTTTTCTTATGCAGTAGTGAAA
The DNA here is from genome assembly GCF_037038585.1 of Patagioenas fasciata. NCBI lineage: Eukaryota > Metazoa > Chordata > Aves > Columbiformes > Columbidae > Patagioenas > Patagioenas fasciata. Next base: position 67,368,166 of record NC_092521.1, read on the forward strand.
GCTCTGCTTGACGTATTCTACTGATCTGCTGCAGAAAAACTAGGTCCAAAATATTTTTTTAATCTGTTTGGTTTGGTTTTGTTTGTTTTATTCTGCGCTGGGAATTCTTCTTGGCGTTTGGCAGTGAGACCTCTCGAAATTACTACTCTGCGGTTACCTGTCGTTCCGACCGAGAACTTCCGGGTGGCCCTTCTCCCTTCCCCGGAACACAACGAGACCATCAGCAAGGCCTGAACCGGAGGGCGGGAACCAGCGAGGGTCCGAATCGACCTCTCCTTCCCCTCCCGCAGTGATGCTCTGGCATCACGCAGGAAGCCCGATCGCTGTCAGAATAGGGAACAGGAGTTAAACCGTATCTATGGAGGTAGCGAAGGCTATCAGGGGATGCCAAACATGAAGGAGTATTTCTCTCTTACCTTCCTTTGGTAGGTAAGAACCTAACAAACATTTCTGCTTGCGAAACATCAGCGAGAGGGAAAGAGGAGCATGTGTGTACTTAAACAGTGTGTAGGGAGAATAAAAGAAGAAGCAAGCTTAAAACCAAGCTTCAACAACGTTGAGGCATCAGTTCGAGCCAAAGCCGTGTTTGGAGGTTCCCTAACAGGTGACACTGAAGCTCCCACTTGGGCACTCCTGCGGCGAAGGACCGCACCACTAACTAGCCCGTGGGTGCACACGGAGGAGAAGAGCTGGAGGTGCACCCGCAGCTCAAAACAGCAAACACACCTGCTGGGCAGGGAAGTCTCCCTCGCTCCCCCTTCGCCCCCTGAGGCCAGGTAGAAGGTAACCCGCCGGTCGCCCCGCGGAGGCAGCGGTGGCTGTGTGTCACAGGGAGTCCCACTGCCAAAGGCTGAGGGTGCGTGGCTCCCGCGCACCGCCCTCGACCCGTTCCTACGCTTTTTTCGGCGCCGTCGTTTGAAATGACGATGAACTCCCTACGGTTTCCACAGCATTTGACTGCTTTGGTGCAGACGTGCCTGCTCAAGCCCTCAGTCAATTGCAGAGCAGCTAGAGCGGCGCTTAATTACACCGCAGCACAGCTGGGCTCGGCCCTAGCCAGAGCGATCGTGGGGAAGCCAGGAGAGCCCCTCTCGAACTGCAAAGCCGACATGCAGAGCTCTGGGGGTATGCTGGACGCCAGGCAGGAAAGGAATGGCAGAGCCAAGCCTCAATCTTTGCTCTTTTCTGTCTTCCCATTTCAGGGTGGGGATGCGGAGACTTTTTAAAAAATTTTATTTTCTTTTCATGATTTCTGGGGGTCTACTGGAAAGAAGCAGCTTTTATGTACAGATTGCACAAACTACTGGCACCGTGGCAGCAGTGGAGCTTAGCCACTCACCAGCACCTCAACTCCTTTTTCTCGGTGCCAGAAGTGCTTGAGTCTGATGCCTATTTCACACTTTCAGGTAAATATGCCAGGTCCTGAACCCAAGAGTAGCCCCCTGTTACAGTGAGAATGGCATATTGAATTCAGAACACCTGAAAACTCACAATTATATTAAAAATGTTTAAGATATTTAAAGCTGAGACAGTCATTTTCAGATCTTATATAAAAATTATCAGAATATCTCACTGTTTAGAGACACATAAATATGTTGGTGTCCTCTACTATGCACAATTTGCACACAGTATTATTAGAATCAACTGGCAACTCCATTTAAATGTTTGTAAGACTTAAAAGATACTATAGGAGTTATAGATTTGTAGGCCTGGCATTTTAATTCTTGAGACCCTATGCTTTTCTTGAAGTTATGAGTGCAGTTGTCACAGCACATCTAGATAATGTAGTTTACTCCATTAATTTTGATAACCAAATCCATATATTAACAGATTATATTTGTGGTTTTTTTTGTTGTTGTTGTTGTTGTTTGTTTTGTTTTGTTTTTTATTATTCTTAGCCCCTTTGGAAAATATGTGCACTTCCACTCTATTATTACTGATAAAGTACAGCTGGATAATTTCAATAATGTAGTTATGGTAGAACAGACTATTAAATAAATCTTAGGCTGGAACTTGTTGAATTAAAATTCCTCACAAAAGCTCCCCAGATTCTTTTTAATATTCTATAAACAGCATAATTTACAATGTCATTCTATCTCTTCTATAGCTTTCTTCTAATACTTCAGCATTAGTAGCAGTTGGTGTATTTTCTTGCTTTGTTTTCTTTTTTTCTTAGATATATAGTAACTCTTTTTGCTAATATAATTGATTTACATAATTATTGATGTGTGCTGCATTTTAATGACTTTTTTGTTGTTTTATTTAATAATACTTTTAAATAAGATTTTTTTTTTTTGTATTTTAAGGACAGATGTAAACTGTTGATTTAGTTTTAATGGCTAGTGTAGACCTGGGCAAGATTTTTACTTGTGGACAGATTTGCTCTCAAATCAGACTGTACATTTTTATGCATTTATACACTTACATATATTTTCCACTTTAGGCTTACTAAAGTGTAATTAGCTTCCTCTTCTGCTTCCTTCCTCTACATTACCATGGCAGTAAGTCAATGAGGCCCATCTCTCTTTTATATTCGTTATTTCTTATAACACAGGAGTATTTGAATGGCAACACAGTTTGAGCTTGGCCTGTATTAAACAGCACTAGTCCACTGAAAGCATTCCATTGGGATAACAGTGAGACCCCAAATAAAGTGGATTTTAAAAAAATTGTAGTAAATGAATGAAAATGCTTCTACTGAAACATGATATTATGAGGAAAACCTTCATATGTGGTGCTTAGAACAAATATTGACTGTTGGACTAATAATACAGTTTTTCTTAACAAGAAAGTTAATAATGTCCTCTACTGAACCATTAGTCTAGATGCTGTAAGAAACAAGAAACTAGACTGCTCATTTTTTTTTTTTTTTAGGTCTGTGTCTTTGTGGTAGTTAAATTACTGTGACAACGCACAGAACTTAGTGTGCAGTCATGAGCTGCATCATTGTACTCTACAAAGTAGCACTGAGTTTATTTTATTGATTCATTGCAGTTTTTTTTCCCCTCAGACTGCTGTTCCTCATCTCATATGTTTCACTTTACTTATGCATGATACTTCCTTGCCAAAGATGACAATTTTTAGGATTTTGCCTAGGGTTGAGAACACTCGAATAATAATAATATCACATCCACTATTAATTCTTCATGCGTAACTAGACTGCTTCAATTTACAAGACATTTTATACAATATGGATAGATTTTTTTTTTCCCCCCATGTGTATTCTACTGTTGCCTCATATGTTTTGCATTGCATACAGACAAGATAAATTTTACAAGTCTAAGTCATGGTGTTTGGAGACTTACAGTCATTATTAAGAACACTAAAGAATTATGAGCATTTACAAACACAAATGGCCCAAATTAAGACCCTCAGTTGAGCAGCTGGAAGCTTTTTGGGGTTAATTACTACACGCAAAGAGAAAACATGCAAGGAACTATGTACTCAATATATTCTGAACCCTCAAGTTAAAGAGATTAGCAGTGGAGTAAAATATTGCTTAGCTTGAGTAGAGACAGTGGAACCTGAAGTTTTTTATTGTGTGCACCTGTGTCCGTAAGTTCAAATACTTAACACCTGGATGCTTTTTGAATGCCACAGGTTACTTGAATAAAGTCGGATACAAAATAAATCTAAGCCAAGCATATGTTTTGAAGACAAAGAAAGTAAAAGGCCATATCCTGCAAAACTGGGCTAGAATCAGGCAGGGAAATATTTACCTTCTCCTTTCCTTTCCATGAGAGTCAGAGTTAGACAATAACATGGTCATTCAGTTGTTCACAGATACTTTTCTCTCTCACTTTGTCTCACGCCAACATCTGCAAGCATTGTTTCACACTGTGCTGGCATCACTGCTGTAATTGCACTAGTCCAGAACACTGTTACCATAAACATTTCTATACTAACCTTAATAATTCTAATGCTACATGGAAGCAGTCTTGGTGCAGTTGCATTGATGTAGTAGATACTGCCAGCGTAACTCACAATAATCTCGCAATCCTTACAAAGCCTGTTCTGTGCAATTTCCTTCTACTTCACATTATTTACTTGGTCTAAACTATTTGCTGTTTCATATAGTGATGAATACCAGTTCATTTAGTTCAAATAAAATAATCTCTTCAGATATTGATTGGTGCTCTGACTAATCCCCACTTCAGTCCATCTTGGGACCTGTTTGGAAATTTTCCCATAATGCAGTGCCACTGCATTGCTGAACAAACTTCTGTGTCAATATAACAGATTTCCAGCTATACAGAGGTTTGATATGGATTTCTTACTTTGTTACAAGTTTACGCATTCTTTTAAACCATGGTAAGCTCTACGGGTATAAAAAGGACCTCTCTAGCAGAAACTGGAGCATTCAAAGGAAGAATGTGGTCAAGAGCCTTTGTCATCTCAATTCCACTGCTCTTTTGTTTTCTTGTTTGCTTTTATTGTGAATTGTGACTGCAGCACTGCCTTGAAGTCCTGGGAGCAGGACACCTGAGTTTTTCTCATTTGCTAGGGCACAGAAGCAGTAGAATAGTCCTTCTTGGGCAGGAAGGAACAACTCAGTGTTGAGAAGGCTGTTGGATTCCTCTGTCTCCACTGACCAACATAGCTGCTAAAAATGTCACTATGCTAACCATGTAAAACTTGGGTCCTCCCAGGTAGTGTCTTTTAGGGTGGCAGACTTTCCTAATTCAGTATACTTTATTTTTCATCATTCTTTTTTGGGTCTTCTCACCTTGCTTTCTTATCCTCTGCCCATTAATTGCCACCTTTTTCTTTCAGTTCCATCTCCTATCTTCCATGTTTTCCATCTCCCCTAGCTCAGTCTTGTCAGCTCCATATTTGACTCTACATGAAAAACACTTCTGCCCTTTCAGTTGTTCTTATTAAAAGCAGCATCCCTATATTCTTCATGTTTATCTGTACTTGGTAGTTGATAAAAATTTCAGAGGAGGAATTGTCTTTCTGCATGTTTATGTACTGCTTACTCTGAGACCCTAAAGCCTAGGCAACAATAAAAAAAAATTGCATTCTCTACTGATGTGCCTACTCTGCTTAAAAGTGATAAGTTTAAGCAATTAGGGACTCAGGTGACTCCTCATGTAACTACAGTTGTGTGACTAATTATGTTACTCTTTTCACTTCACTAAAACTTACACTTGAAAGAGCATGTACATATGTAAGAGTGAAAAAAACATTTCTGGATTTGTTTGCTTTTGTGTTCCTCATTAATATGAACATGTTTTTGGGAAAAAAATGGTGGCTTTTGGATGTAATCTGACCTTCAACTGGAGCTGATGTCAAGTAACCTTACAGTTTGTTATGTGACTGTTCACGGTGCTAGATGAGAGTATTGGTGTATGTGCCTTTAACTGTGTGTTATGCTCTGTGCATATAGTACTTGTACTTTTTGCCCAACAGTAAGAGAATTAATTAATATACACACAATTTTGAACACTTTTTTTTTTTTAATTAGTACTACTATTTAACTTCACATTTTTATGTGCAAGAATAGAAATAAAGGAATAAATGTAAGAAAGGAAATAGAAAGCATTTAAAAACACTTAAAGGATCACTTCAGCTAGCTAGACAAGCCCATGGGACAACTGAGGATACAGCCAAGAACATGGAGAAGTAGATGAAGACTTTGCAAGGGTCACTTTCCAGTTCAGGACCTGAACTTGAGTAGTGAACGTCAAGGTGGGTGGATCACTGACTGACCTGTGAGACTTCAAAGGTTGTGACCATGGTTCAAGGTCCTGCCAGGGGAGTCACTGGTGAGTTCCCTCAGCAGTTCAGGTAGCAATCCTTACTGTTTCTTACAATTCTACAAGGTAGGATAGAGTGTACACCTAGCAGGTTTGCAGGCCATACCACATTGGTTGGGAGTGACTCTTTCGCTGGAGGGCAGGCAGTTATTTAGAACAACTTTGATAGGGTAGAGAAAGAGTCCAGCAAGAATATAATGAGGTTCAGCACAGGTGAAAGTAGAGTCCTGGCCTTGGTCTGGGAAGATATCCTGCTTCCATCCAGGCTTAACATCAACTGGCTGAAAAGCCATTTTGTGAAAAAGGACCTGAGGGCCCCAGTAGGCGACAGAGCGAACATGAGCCAGCAATGAGCAGGAGTTGCAGTGAAGAAGACCAACTGCATACTAGGCAGTAATAGTGTTTGTGTAACCAGCAGGAAGGAAGTGATCATTCTCCTCTATTTTGCACTTGTGAGGGTCCATATGAGGGACTCTGTCCGTTTTTGAGCTTTCCAGTGCAAGACAAGTATTGGCATGTAGTAGTCAGTGTAGCTGCGGGCTCCCAAGGTGATTAGAAGCACAGAGAGCATGATGAGGAGAGGCTGTGAGAGTTATCTTTGTTCAGCCAAAGGTTAATGGGAGATCTTATTGCTACTTGCAGCTACTTACCAGCAACATGTAAGAAAGATAGAAACAGACTGTTTGTAGAGGTGGCAGGGTGAGAAGCAGAAGACACAGGATATTATATGGGAAATTGTGATTAGACATGAAAAAAAAAAATAAAAAGAGGAAAAAAAAAAACCAAGCTGTAAGTGCCCAGAGAGTCTGTGGACTCATCATCCTTGAAGATATTCAAAAGTGAACTGGACAAGGAATCTGTCATAGTTGGACTCACTTTGAGAGAAGAGTGGCATTAGATGACTTCCAGAGATCCTTTCCAACCAAAACTGGTTTATAATTTTGTAGCAGTGGGACTCATAGCAATGTAAGAGTGGAGTTAACATTGTTGTCCACATTACAGGACCATCTGGGGCAGTCTACAAAATATGTGGCAATAATGCATATGTCTCTAACATGTCAGTTATATTCACTACAGATACATTTATTTATATATAGCCACGATAACTATTAAGATGCTGCCTGATAGAGCAAACAAGCCATATTAGCAAACTAGAGAGATCTGGCAGGCACTGTGCCATCTTTATCAGAAAGCCATTTCTGTGTCCAGGAAAGAGTAGAAAGGAGGAAGAAAAGAATGAGCAAGACCTGAGGAATAGTCCTCATCCAGCCGATTAGCTGAGTTTCCAACCCAGCTGAGGCTTTAATAGGCTGCTTCAGAAGATATAGAAGTAGACTTGCATGTAGATGTGCAGGGTCATTGTGGTGGGTTGACTCTGGCTGGATGTCAGATGTCACAAAAAATGCAACAAAAGGCTCATGGGTCGAGATAAGAACAGGGAGAGATCACTCACCCATTACCATCACAGGCAAACCAGATTTGACCTTGGGAAAAGAAAAAATATTACCAGTCAAATCAGAGCAGAGTAATGAGAAATATAACCTAAATCTTAAAACACCTTCCTCCCACCTCTCCCTTCTTCCTGGTCTTAACTTCATTCCTGATTTTTTCTACCTCCTCCCCATCAGCAGCGCATGGGGACAGGGAATGGAGGTTGTAATCAGTTCATCACACGTTGTCTCTGCTGCTCCTTCTTCCTCAGGGGGAGGACTCCTCACGCACTTCCCCTGCTCCAGTGTGGGGTCCCTCCCAAGTGAGACAGTTCTCCATGAACTTCTCAAATGTGAGTCCTTCCCGCAGCTGCAGTTTTTCATGAATTTCTACAGTGTGGGTCCTATGTGGGGTCACAAGTCCTGCCAGCAAACTTGCTCCAGCGTGTGCTTTCTGTGAGGTCACAGCATCCTTCAGGTATCCACCAGCTCCAGCATGGGGTCTTCCGTGGGATGAAGGTGAATATCTACTCCACTGACCTCATCATGGTCTGCACCATGGGCTGCAGAGAAATCTCTGCTTCGGTGCCTGGAGCACCTCCTGCCCTTCTTCTTCAGTGATCTTGGTGTCTGCAGAGTTGTTTCATATATTCTTACTCCTCTCTACAGCTGCAGTTGTGCAGCAGTTTTTCTCCTTCTTAACTATATTAACCCAGGGGTGCTATCACCATTGCTGATGGGCTCGGCCTTGGCCAGTGGCGGGTCTGTCTTGGAGCCGGCTGACATTGGCTCTCTGAGACATGGGGAAAACTTCTGGTAGCTTCTCACAGAAGCCAGCCCTGTAGCCCCCGTTACCAAAATATTGCTGTGCAAACACAGTAAAATAGTAGTGTAAGAAAGCAGACCTGTCAGTTATGATCAGATATTATAATATATTATACTTCTGAGGATAATTTATCTGAGTACACAGGTAAGGGTACTTCCTAGCTGAATAGCTTTTGTCTATGGCCCAGCTAACATGATTTAACGGTTGTGTTTTGTGACTTCCTAGGAGAGCCTCTTGGACCATATTAAGATTCTTTGTCATTTGTTACAAAATAATGAAAAAGCAAAGTCACTGAATCTAAAGTGCATGGTAGGGAGCAGGAATGGCTTTAAATGTGTTTTGTAGTGTTGCAATGAAAGTGTTCTCTGAACTTTCTTAATACTAATTATTGTTTATGAAAGAACAAGTGCTGCTAAATAAAACATATACTCTTAATTATAGAATTAACTGTAATTGCATGCGATTCTGAAATATTTCATAATTTTGTAATTGCTTAAAGTGTTGGTATTTAGTGAACATAATTTACAGTAATTCCTTTATTCTTTCTTTGTCTAACCAATAATCATCTTTGTAATAGGTAATAAAGTCCTGAACTGAACAAAACTGTAAATGTAAGTGTTCAAAACATTTCTATTTGTCTTTTGTTTCAGTAGGAATCCAAAACAAAGTTAATCTGATCAACGGGGATCAATAGAAAAGTGAGTGAAGATTCTTATTCCTTTGAAGCCAGTGAAGGCAATGAAATAATCCTCCTAAACAATGAAGGCCTTTCATTCAGAGTGTTGAACACTGAAAGGCATTGTGAAGTGGGATTTGCAATGTTTCTGGTTTTAATTTAAACTGTACAAGCAGGTGCAATAATAGGAGGTGAATTACTCTTATTACATTGTTGCAGTACCATAAGACAAAAAACACAGAAAAGTCCCAGATCTGATTTATTTATGGCTGGAATAGTAAAATAGTTTCAGAAGAGCTCCCTTCTGTCTTACCCTCCATGTCCCCACTCCCAGTTTTAATGTATCCATCTTCTTCCTTTCTTCGTAATTGCCTTATGGCTACAATCTGAAGGACAACTGTATACTTGGGATTATGCACCCATGTGAGCTGGCCACTTCTGCAAGCAATGTCAGCCAGTCCATCAGCCTCCTGCTACTTGGTGCCTTCACCTGAAATGCCAATAGTGGACTGGGCTACAGAGGGCCCTTCTGTGAAATTTTGGGGCTGAGGAACACACAAGACAATCCAGAATGGGTCCGCCACTGTGAGTCATGTGTGGTTGGTCCATCAGGTGGGCCAGCAGGGCAGGGACTTGCCAGCCAGCATCCTATCCCACTGTTCCCAAGTGAGGGGAACAGGACAGGCCCAAAGGTGGCAGCAGGGTTCAACTGAGAGTCCAGAACACTTAGCATCACCTGGTGATGAGGCAGGTCCAAGGAATGTAAGTTGGCAAAACAGGATTATATTTGGTGGCAGCAGCCAGGATCCTACTCAGCCCAGTGACCACCAGGCAGGTCCCGTAATAAGGTGGCGGGTATGAGGTCAAGCTAGGAAGTCAGCCCATGAGTCAGGATCCTGTCCAGCAGAGTGCATGCTTGGGCATGGCTGTGATGGACCTGGAGACAGCATAATGCAGGCAAGGATTCATGGTCCCTGGATGAACTGAAATGGGGGCCCTGGACCATGGGGGCCCACCCAGATGGAGTTATTAAAGCCTGTTAGTGCTCTTGTGGCCTTGAAAAACATATGGGACACCAACCAATTAGTAATCTAAGACGAGGAGTAACAGGTGGATCTTTGCTGGAAGGTATAGTATTGGGCAGAAGACAGGATGCAAAGAGGGGACTGGTAGAAAGCCAGGGTAGCCAAATGAGAGAACGAAGGACTCCAATTATGGTGAAGCTGGTGGCAGTGCTTTTATGGACAGCAGGAGGATGATGATTTCACCCTCTACATTTCTGTCTACTGCACAGGCCTACAAAAATGCAGCATGCAGTAGGACCTCTGTTGTCAGTCACTGTTAATTTATTTGCGGTGAAAAGAGTGATTTCTTAGTAATCTTGTCCTGTCTTCTACCTCTTCTCCTGATTCCCTTACTTCATGTTCAGCTAGAGTCTAATTGGGAAATAAAACATTAATGTTGAATAATATCAAATATTTATATTTCATATTTTTTGTTTAATATCTCTTACAGAAGGAATTGAGAATTGATTGATCTCCATGTCTTGATCTTCCACTTTTTTTGTTTGTTTGGTTGTTTTGTTTTGTTTTTTTTTTTTTTTGCCTGTCTTTCCTTTTCTTGTAGTGTGAGAGTGAGTTCAACTTTTGAACCTTGAGTTAAAATGTTTGTCTTGGCTCTAGGCTGAATTTGCTGATTTTGATACTTCATACTTTTGTTTGTAGAATCTAGGAAGGTATAGATGGCTAAAATCAGGCTTACTGTGGGCTTACAACTTTAATCATGATGACTGCAATCATTGTGAGGACCATTTCAGATGTATTTAGTTCACATGTTGTCTTTGGGACTTTCTGTCTACCTGCAAGAAAAAATACTGTCCTCCAACGCACCTACCTTCAGGAACTCAGGGACCCACAGCCATCAAAGCTGTCGCAGAAGATTGGTTTCATGGCACTGGGGGTAGAGGTATGATACCAGAGTGCTGTTCTTATCTTCAAATAGCATCTCTCTTAATAAGGTCGTCTTTGTTTCAGGAGCCATGGGTGTGTTTTGTATGCATTGTTCATTTATTTTTTCAGTTACATGTTCAGAGATAACATGAGTTGCACTAATTGCCTCAGTAAGATTTTGAATTTAACAAATAATAATGTTCGATAACGTAATTTTCTTTGACAAAAACAGCACAGGTAATGTTTTCCTAGTCTGACAGCACTGAGAACTAGAGTTGATTCAGAAGTGCAAAAATGAGATTCTAATAGCGTAAAAGAAAAAAAGTGCTATTTATCACTGTTTCAGTGTCACTAACTTGTTATTTTTATTGTTCTTCAGAATAATGGGATTTATTGAAGCAGTTTATCCTCAAGTCACATGATACATATTATGCATGAAGAAGTAAGAGAATTCTGAATAGCAAAACATAAAAAAGCACCTTACATTTTAAAGAAATCCACAGCGAGGAGAGTTACACTTTAAAAACTCTCTTATTTCTATCTGGAACAAGCAGAAAACAAGTGCATATGTAAAAGAAAAAGTTCAGTTATTAAACCCACACAAATCAAGATATTTGCATAGTTACTACAGCGCTCAAATGAAAGAAGATAATTGTGTATACCAAGGGTTTTCAACAGCTGTCTTTGGAATCAAATAAAGAATTACATGAACATGCTGCTTGCTATGCATCTCGGATATATACACCCACACTCAATATTCACAAATCGCTAAATGGTTGTCGGACACCTGAAATTCTAATGATTACTAAAGCTCAATAATGTCTGAAAGACTTGTTCAAAGGAACAGGCAAGCAAACAAGCAATTACATAGTATTGGGATTCAACATATACAAAATTCACTATGATAAGAGCAAACATTCTGACCAGATAAATAACCTTAGCTCAGCATGGCAGCAACCATAACAGGAAACATTTCAAATGATGATTACATAAAATTAAGGATGATACAATGAAAAAGAGTATTGTAAATCAGACAGCAGGAAATTTCAAGGATCACAAATTCTTGCCTAATATAAATTACAGCAATAAATTCTAGCATGGATTGTTTCTTTTATAACAATGGTTACCAAGAAAACAGGAATTGTGAGCTAAAATTCCAGGACATTTAAGTCATGACAATCCCTAGAAGTGTAATTGTTTTATTTAGTTTCAAGCTTGCTGAAAAGTTAAGACAAGAAATAGACATAAAACTATTAGATTGTATAAATTAATGTGTTTGTTTAGATTCTATGTTAAGTCAGCAAATAATGTTTTTAATGTAGTTATTATGGTCACTGGAAATAGTTAACCTTATTTCTTCTCTGAAAGATTTTTTGCATGGCCTTAGTGATACGCATTCATGTATCAAGAATTCCATTGAAAACTGTGGAAAGATACTCTCAGATGGCTTAATGGGGCTGGCCACTGTACTGTAACCCTGATCTCCAATTGTGGGGATGTCCTTATGTCATAATTAGAGAAAAGATATTGCCTCAGAGAAAACAGTAACATAAACATGAACTACTCGGGCTAGCACTAATCTATTTTGATATGAAGTGATCTGGCATCATGGGAAGCCAAAGAAGATTTTCTTCATGTGGTTTACAAACAAAAGAAGAGCTCTGCAAGACTACAGAAAAACAAAGCTCCAACAATGCTTATAATTTGGCCTGGGGTTGACTCCACAGTACCTGCAGGCAATTTCATGCAATGTGAAATACCACTACTGAATTCAAGTTCTCTGTAGAATGCAGCTCATAATGGGCACTGGCTAGTCATACCCTTATGACTAGTTAAATGCCAAAGCAATGTTTTGCATAAATTAACCTAGGTTCCTATACATTTCTGTACAAATGCTCCCACAAGAAAAATTATTATGTTGAGCATAACATATTTCTGTCCTTTGAGAATAGTGAACAAAAAAAAAAAGGCTAGACAAAATTTTTTATCTCTGTTCTTAGGATTAAAATTTCACTGCCCTTAAAGTCTTCAACAGATAGTGTTCAAAATGAGATCTTCAACTCTATATCCAACCATAGAAGGTATTGAGTGGTAAAGAGTTTCTGCAATTTCCCCACAGAACAAAAATGGTTTGGGAGCGGTCTGTGACTGTTCTGTCCAAAGAGGAATAAGAATGAAAAGTGTACAATTACACAGTGTCATCTGATGCCACTAACTGTGTGATACAGCTGATTATCTATGAATGTAGATTATACATAGATGATGTCACTGAATTGTTATGCAGTTCTTCGAGGAACTGTAAGTGAATATTTGGGACTTCAGTACTATTTTATTCAACTTTGGGGCTTCAGCCAAAGTGGAGCCATTCCTGGAATAAGATAGAAACATTAATAGTAGCTCTAATGCCTTTGCAATCAAGCAAGAAGAAAGCATAATTCTTATGACTCATGAGAAGTTTTAATTCAGGACTGGTTGTACTGGGGCTTGCTGGTGAGCAGTGGTGTACAAGGTAACCTCTCAGAAGACTCAGAGTTATAGTTTTCAGTACATCTTCTGTCTAGATGATAGCAACATTGTCTGATTCCAAGGGCACATAAAAAACTCATCTTTTATTTTTCTTGTAAATGATGGGACGTAATGAAAGTGTTAGGAGGTGAGCAATTTCTTTGCAGAGAGTAGTTTAGTTCCATTACATCAATAAGAAATGAGGTATTAAAATATATTAAAAGATAAATATGACAATTCTTCCCCTCTTTTTTTCCAGCCTGCTTTGCCTTCAATGTATCTGTCATTCAGGCAGCAAAGACTTCATGGTACAGAAGGTGGGATTTTTTTGTCTTGTCAGCATCTAAGAAAAGGCAAAGTATGAGCATAGAGATTCAATTAATATGAAATTTTAAATATTGTATTTAGGACGGTGGAACTGTACCACATGTTCTGCAATAAATTAGTTATTTATATTCAATTTATCTATTACAAATCCAGGAATACACTTCCGCCAATTCTTGTATTTTTCTATCATGCACTTCAGATCAGGGCCTTGACAAAAGATAATTAAGTATTGCACTGCTGGATAGTCTACCCTTTTCACAAACCAAGGAATTATATTTCTAAAAAGTCCTCAAGTGAACTTGTGATACTGAGTTCTGCTGGCTAACCTTCACTCCTGTGTTTTCACCAAGGAATTGCAGAGAAAAATGGAATCACATCCTCCTCAGATCCCTCCTCTGTGATTGAGCCCAGTGTCTGGGTTCCCAGTTCTCACTTGCAGAGCCTGGCAACGTTCAGTGTTCTTCTGTGTGTGTGTGGGTTTTTTTTTTAAGAAAACAAAGCTGATCTCTCTACTATAAATAAATGCAGATGGTAATAATAACACTGGTAAGCAACCAGGTGAATGCCAAACCTTCCCTGAAATGTCCCAGCCTCCACTGATGAGGAGGCTTGCATGCAGCACCATCTGTCAGGGATGTTCATTTATCATTAACTAACTGGGGAGACAACATGAACTCAAATGCCACCAGAAAAGAGACAAAAGCTCTGTTTCAAATGGTCTACATTTGTTTCAAGGAAAATTTGTGAACAGAAAGTAGGGCTAGGTATATTAAATAAATAATTTGCTTTGAGTCAGATTCTGCTATGTTTACTCACACAGAAAAATACTTTATTTAGCAGCTGAGTGAGCATTTCATGTGGAGTGAAATATTATCCAAACCAAGAGAAAAGATCAGAAATTTGTCTTATGTTGTGTGAAGTATCAGAAACTGTTTAACCATGGGAGTCTGTGGCTAGAAATGTTCCAGTAATAGTGGGTAGGTCACTTCATCTTAGTGTAGTCTATGCAGGAGGACTGTCTGGAGAGCTTACTACCCCATTTCTAAGAAATTCTCTGTTGACAATATTCAAATGATGATTTTCAGAGGATTAAATCTCAGCCAAGCTTAAATGGATTTTCAAAGGGACAGCAGGCCGTGGATTGGCCCCCTGTTGCATTTCTGCTTCCTGTTCCAAAGCACATTTGAGGATCCTGTAAGATACGACACTAAGTAAGAAGAAATGCATATAACACATACAAATGCAGAATAATGTAGGTTATAGCAGATTCCAGGAGACCCCCAGTCCAACTTCCTGCTCAGAGCAGAGTCAGCTATAGGATCAGCCTGCACAGGGCTTTATCCAGCTGGGTCTTGTCAACTTCCAAAGACAGACACTGAACAGTTTCTGGGCAACCTCTTCCACAGCTTGCCTGTTTTCAAGGCAATAAAGCTATCTTGATGTCAAATCCAAGATTATATGGGGTTTTTTTGTAGCTTTTCTTTTTTCTCTTGAGTGACTGAACAGCTTCAAATGAAACTGTTCTTTGTGTAAATGAAGTGTTAGTTCCCTGCACCTTGTTTTCTGCAGGGTTTGATTCAGAGGAAACTTCCCCAAAATACCTATTAATCTGGTTCTGCCAGATGAAGTAAATGGATATTTAAACACACGGGACCTTTGGGTACATCTAAGTCACAATGGAGGTAATAGAGGTTCTGAGGATCTTGACTCTAGAGGATTCACTCAAAATCTACAGTAGCTATTACAGGTCTCTTGGAACTCTTTTCCTGTTCTTAGGCAAGTAAGACTCACACTTAGTAAGAACATTCATAAGTTTTGTGGGGCTGGTGCTCTTAAGAGCTTGTTTGTGATATGAACAAAGAGAGTTTTAGAAGTGTTGATAGCTTGTGTATTTTCAGTTTCACGATGGGAATCACATTAATGAGAACATCTGACTCAGAATGTTAATGCTTATTCTCATATGAGATTAAAAAAGTAGACAAACTGATAACAGCACCACATTTGTGTAGCTGATATTTTCTCTTTTACTTTAGCACAATGCACTTTTTCCAGGGAAAACAACGACAACAGCTATAAATCTTCCTCTGGACAGTTAATTAATAATTCTGTATCAATTAACTTTAAACCACTGTCAACTGCAAAATCAGAAGTTTAAATCATACATAAATTCAATTGTATATTCCATCCCCACCATCCCCATGGTAAAACACTGTTGTTAAGGATTGTTAACAGGAGGTGGTATGGAGGCTGGAGGCATCATATAATACATTAACTCTAGTTCGCTGCTAGTACTGAGCAGAGCATGACAGCTTTTGAAAACCTGAACAGAAACTTAAAAAATTCTTACATAGTAGTCAGCTATGTAAGTAAGCTATTATACCACCCCTCATTGTCAAATCCCTTCACAACTGGGCCTGTATACATTCTTTAGGGAAAACTGTACTTGGCCACTCTTGCAGTTAGAATATCTGGTGTGCCAGATACTATGAAAGCCGCATGCAGGTCCCAGACACTTAATCTGATCCATCAGTGTTTGAGAGGCAGCAACTACTTGGCCATTCAGCACATAAGTGACTCTGGATGCATCTGGATTGGCAGTGCAAACAGGGGTAGGTACCACACAGTGAGTGAGAGAGTAGCAGATGTTGTTGTGAGGAAGCTACCTGGAGGGGAATATAGCACATACTCATGTTACTGTATGGACAAATCATGTTGAAAGCAGAGGATGTGGGTGATCTGAGGTGATGTGGTTATGGATAAGGAGGACAGAAGATATGGGGAGGAGCTGCAGATGTGTGCTTATGGATAAATTACCTTTATCAACACACCTGCAGACCTGGGCTGGGTAGCACAGGTCCCTTCTGCCCTTTGTCACTGAAGCATATCCATAAGCTTCAGCATAAAGAGCATTATCAGATGATAAGCTGGCAAGAAATACTACTTTACTGTAGCTCTAACCAACGCTTTTCACATTGACCACCAAGCTACAACATAGTTACAAGCAGCTTTACCTGCATTTTCCTGAATTTTCCTTCCGATTCATTTGTGAACAGTGTTTAAAGGACCCACTAAAAAGGGTGTTCTGATTGAAGTGATAATGTTGAGTGTGGTTCTTTACAAAGGCTCTAGGTTCATTTAGGAATACATAAAATATGGCTTTTTTCTTCGTCTGCCAGGAATCATGTGGCTTTCAGATGTGGTTTAATTTAGGCCTAGTCCTGAATTCCCTTTTGGGTCAAAATTCAAATAATATCAGGGAGTGTTTTGGTCATGCAAAGATTGTTAATGGTCACCCTTTGGATGTCTGGGCTGGCATCCTCTGAAATGTTGATTTGGGATATAAGCTCCATAAAACACTTACATTTAGAGTATTTCCCCCTTACTATCTATAAAATATTTTTTTCCTGTGGCAGAGAAAAAGCTATCAGAAAATCACAAGTGATTAACATATTGTTAAAATCTCAGTTCTAAAAGTGGATATATACCATGAAAACTCACCCCCAGAGTATTAAAACCACCTGTAAATACCTACACATTTCATTCTTGAAACTTTTACGGTTTTTCAAGTAGGAAGAATATCTCATTCACTCCAGTTGTCATAAATTTTAAGACACAACCACAGCCCTATGATAATGTACCTTCTTAAAACCCAGTCTTTCCAATATATTTTCCTCCTGCTTGCCCAAGTTACAATGTATTTTGAGACAAAAAGGCAGTAACAGACAACTGTCTTTCTGTAAAATATAGTGAGGTTATTCTGTACAAATGGAATGAACCTCATTTTTTCATTTCAGATCAAAGTAGAAATCTTTTGAAGTTTAGCTATTTGATAAAAAAGGGCTTTATAACAAGCAGATACAGAAGTTAATAGGACATAGAGATATTTTATTAAACTGCAAACCATTATTAATATTGCAGTTTTAACTTGAAAGAAATATGTGAAATGACACCGGAAATTAATTAGATTATTTCATCATTCTTTTACATTATAAACTTTGATACACTTGCATAGATATATAGGTACATTGATAAAAAGACACAAAGACAAACAGAATTTTAATGAGTGGGGAGCTTTTATCTACTATCACTTTGTGACTTAATTTTTTCTGTTTATACTGCCTATTGATTCCAGTTGAATCCTGCTGTTTTAATGTTGTTATTGATATTCTCTCTGGGTTTTCTTCTAATTCTGGCATTGATATTACCTTGATCGGATTTAGTTTATTTGAATTGCCTGTAGGTTTCAGTCTCCAGAGTTTTTCACTGCTTATAGACATGCAAAGATAAAACCTCTCTTTTTATCTAAAAATCCTTGAGAGACTCTGAAAGATACAGCCGTTTTCCGAGAACATTAAAAAGAAAGAGACAACAATCAAAAGGAATATACTTCTCACCCAGCCTATTCAAGACATTATTTCTATACACTCTGCATATTCTCTGACACGTACAGACTCCGCATCTAGTCAGTTACATTTTACATTTGGAAAAGATGTGTGAAGAAATTGATTTGTCACAAAACCAAAAAATTTTTCTAAGTTCTGTGTCACAGGCTGCTCCTTCACCTGACAGTCTCTGGTCCTGGCTAATTTGGGAAGTGCTCCATGTTATTTATTTTCGCATGCTGGTGAAAAAGTAGGCTTTGGCACATTATTCAAACGTAAAAGAAAATCTCTCTTCCCAATGAGAGAAGTCAATGTGTGAGGGTGGGTGGAGTAAATGAGGGAAAATTTACTGTGTGTTTGGGCTAGAGGTAATTTCTGTACATTGTTCCCGTAAATTGCTATTTCTCTAATTTCCCGGTGACACTTAGAAACAAATAAAAAAAACAATAATTCAATTTAAAATACTCTAAATAGATTTACCTTTCAAATTGTTTTCCTTTCTTGTAAAAATAAAACGAAAAAAGGAAAAACACTCGTACTTCACATTTCTGCCTTTTTATCTCTCTGTCTCTGATTTGTCTGCTTTATTTTCTTTCTCTTTGTTATTTTTTTTTCTCTTTTTTTTCGGATTGAGTTCAATCTTACTTCCTTCCCCCCCCCCCCCCCCCCCCACTTTCTTCTTCCTGTAGGTTTATAGTTTATTTTCTTCTCTTTGTTCTGCCTCTTTTGTCATCTAACAGTACACTTTTTTTGGAAATAATTATTTTGCAGGAAATAATGAACATTTTCAAGTCTATTATTAAAGCCAGGTAAAGACTATGAATATATGTGTAAACACGTGTTCTATTTGCATGTGATATATTTCCTCTGTCTGTCTGTCACAGGCCAGTTATATTAACAGTTTGACATCCTATAGAATTCTTTAAGTTCTAACAGTCATCTTG
This sequence comes from Patagioenas fasciata, assembly GCF_037038585.1. Lineage (NCBI taxonomy): Eukaryota > Metazoa > Chordata > Aves > Columbiformes > Columbidae > Patagioenas > Patagioenas fasciata. The sequence continues at coordinate 67,386,964 of NC_092521.1, forward strand.
TGCAGTACGAGGTATCCATAGACAGGAAGAAGGCTGAGAATTGTTCTCATGGTTTAACATGGAATCATCCAGGTATGACCATAAATTTAATTTTATTAACATTAATAGGGAATGGTGATAGAAAATTGGAGATTGTGGCAAAAAAAAAAAAAAATACCTCTGATGTAGAGGATGGGTGGACTGTGAAAACAGCACAGAGGAAAGGGAAGCAGTGTTTGCCTTTTACTACAGTCTTCCTCGTGGATCACCTGCATAGGGCCACCAACACCACTATCTACAGCCTGTATGGACTCTATTGATAGAGTTACTCTACTTCTAACAGCTGAAGTGAAAATAGGCTGTAGTGGTACCTGTCAGGCCTGTGTGGAGAGTGACAGGAAGGAAGTTGCTCACCTGGGGTTACCTCCTGAACCACAGCTCCTCAGATCTTACAGCCCTCCTACCTCCTGCCAATATCTCCAAACACTTTTCCTTCAAAATGCTCCAGTGCCTTGCAACCCAGACTCCTGGCTCTCCCATCTCAGCTCTTTTCTTCCATCCACAAATCACTTTACTGCTCTCACTTATTCAGAGTAAAACTTCTCCTCATTCATCCTGCGGCTCTGTTTTAATTTTTTTCCCAAAACCTCTCTTAATCTTTCTCTTGCTAATCCCTTCCCAGTTTCTGCCTCAATCACCTGATTCTTCTGACTCTTGTCACACTGGATTTCCTCCATCTTTCAGCCCACTGTCAGACACACACACCAAACTTTCCTTCCCATGTTGTTGAAGACATGGCTGAACTTCTCTCAAAGTTATTATACATGTTTCTTCCAGCACCACAGTCACCCTGGGAATCTTTCACCCCTGGGACCTAGTACTCTAGCAATTTCTGGGAACTTGCAGTTTTGCTACCATGCCAACCCATGCTTTTGATGCCAGCCTTCACTATTGCACTCCTGTTGGTTACTGCAAAGAGCAGTGCCTTTTCAGCCACTCTATTTTTTTTTTTTTTAATTTTCTCTCTGAAAAAGCACACTGCTGGCTCATTCTGTCATCAAAAGACAAGTAGCAATGTAGAAAAAGTATCTCAACTTTCCTAGGTATGATAGCCCTGTGGCTAGTGTGTTTACTGGAGAGAAACATTTCAGGTTTCTAGTAAAAGACAAGGCTTATAGGACTACCAGTGAGGAGATGTTGGGGCCTTTGGGATATGTATAGCTCTATTGCAGCCCTTTGATCTTCATTCTGTGCCAGTTTTCTCTGTAGGGGTAACCCTTCTCTAACGTGTTCAAAGAGGCATGTGTGCATACCTTGGCATCCCAGAAACTGGGATTCTGTGTGGTTGCTGCAAGGCAATGGTCTCCCCATAGCTCCAACCAGGTATACAAACCATAGGCAAGAATGGCTGGAGTCTGTTGGAAAGGCATCATGCACACATTTTACAAGAAAAATCACAAATGGCCCACATATATTTGCCAGAATTGCTAGAGGGAATTTTGGCTGAGATGGTTGCAAAAGAATACAACATAAAAAAAGTGAACTAGCATGAGCAAAATCTGGGGGAGTCATATTGTGCTCTTACTGAAAAAGGGGATCTTGGTGAAAGTGCTGCTATTGCATTCAGTTAACTCCTCCTGGTACAGATTTGTTTTTAATGAGGAACATGGATAGCAAAAAAGAAAAAAAAAATCAATAAAACGTAAATTTTGGTCCAGGAACTTTTGTTGTAGACAAAACAAATGCTGTATAGTCATCAGGAAATAATAGGAGGCAAAGAATGTGCACTTGAGGGAGTATGTCTAAAAATCAAGGCATAGTATGAAAAGGCTGTTTTCTGCCTTAAAAGGTTTATCCACATCAGGAAGTGACAAGAAAGCACTGGGGAACTGAGAGAATGCCTGTTTTCAGGAGTCATGGAGTCAAAGTGAGGTGGTATCTTGCATTGAAAGTGCCACACCACCTCAAACATAAAAGAAGGTAATGATATCCAAAAATGTTTCTGCAGCAGACTATAAAACCTGCTTATTACATTGACTAAAAGGAGCGCAAAACAAAGCTGAATCCTGCAGTATTACTTTGCCTGGGAGACTGGAGCTGCCAAGACTTAGTATTTTCTCAGTAAAGAATTTGAACATTCATATAGAGAGACTGTAAGCAGTGATCAGCAAATACCAAGTGATGGTCGTAGAAGTGAGTACCGAGTGAGATTCTGACTCATCCTCAGTTTCCGGGAATCAAACAGAGACACCATACAAACAACTATTTTCAATGGCCCAATGCACAAAGTTATCCTCAATAATACTTCTTGAGCTAATTTATTCTTTGACTTATTGTGGGAATAAGTTCCACAGCTGAAATATGCATTTCTTAAAAATTAGCTCTTTCTGCTACCTGATAATTTCTCTACATGCCCCCTTGCCCTTCTGTAATGAGAAATAGTGGATGATAATTTTTTTTTTTATTCACCTTGTTAATCCTTTTCATAATTTGTAGACAAAATTACATCTTTTCCAAACTGAAAAGTCTGTTATGTTCTCTTTCCCATATTGGAATAATCTTGTACACCTGACCATCTTTTCTATTCTTCTCCAGCCTTTCTCATTCACTCTTTTTAATACTGCATACAGCATTGAACATATTGGTGTAGTATGAGTTTGCAAAGTGTCATAGTAACATTTTCTGTGTTGTTTTCAATTCCATTTTCAATCTTACTGACAGTCTCTGAGCACAGCGCATACATAAGTATGCACAGTAACTTCAGGATCTCTTTTTTTGAGATCCTGACTTTAGGTGTTTACTCTCTCCTTGTGTACAGTTAGCTGTATCTTTCCTATGTGTGTAACTGTGTTCCTTAGACCTAAGTTCATATGACATTTTAGAACCCAATTTGTCAATATCTTGAATTTTCCATTTCAGATTTTGCTATCCTTTATCTCTTTCTTCACCAAATCTTTTTTTTTTTTTTTCCTCCTTCCTATCCTCTTTGTCCTGATGTCTTTCACCTCACTTATATGTATTTGATGACATATATCTCAGTACAGATCCATATTCGTCACCGGTAAAACTTTGACTGGTTCACCTGATGAAGTTTTGAGACTGAATATTTATTTTTATTCTTTGTTTACTCTCCTACAACCAATTATTTATCAATGACAGGACCTTATCTTTTAACTCAAACCAGTTTAGTTTCTTAAAAAGCATTTGGTGAGAGACCTTGAAAAACCTCAGGTGTGCTCTCTATCAACAAGGTTATCTTACCTCCCTAGTCATTGACTTCTTCAATAGTTTTGGGAATCCTGACTTCTTTTTATGAAGTGTAAAATATTTTATCTCGTGAACACTAATTCTGTTTCTTACTAAGGTTTCCACCAGTTTGCCCACTGGGCAGTCAAACTCACTGGTCTGTGTTTTCTGGAGTAATTTTTAAAAGCTGGCATCATCTTTCCTGTCTTCTGTTCCTTCAGAACAGAGTTGCGTTAAATAATAGGCTACATGCTTGACTTCCGAACTATTTTCCAAGCCCTGCTCATTCTCTGACTTGTCACATTTATTTTCATTTTCTTTATTTTGTTCTAGAGATTTCTAAACTCATAGTCCTGTTCGGTGCTTCCTATCAGTTTAGCAGCAACAGGAGTCCACTGACTTTCAGGGAGCTGCTCATGTTTTGCTGGTGTGCCAGAACACCAATAACTTATACCACCTGGAAACTCTTATCTCCAGCCATTCCCTCTGAATCTGAATTATTTACTTGTTCTTCTTTGTTTCATTGTCATTTCAGAAGTTAATTGCTTGCTTCCTAATAGGTAAACAGTTAATTTTGGGTTGGCAGGCATTGAATCAACTCATCTCAGACTCTACAGCACTAAAAAAGTCTGTTGCAGAATAGTTGGCAGTTTTTATTTGCTGACTGGCAGTTAAATATTTAATTGTTGGATACATTAACAATTAACTGTATTACACAAAAACATTGAATAGTTTTTAATTTTCATATCAATTTACTTTTCACTTCTCATCTGTATTCTGGTTCTTAAGAAGAGTTAGAAGCCTCAGATGTACCAAATCCAAGAAAACTATTGAATTCTGACACTTTATAGAGAAGTCAGAAGTATGCTATAGTCCAAATATTCTCAAACTCATAAATGTCTTCTCTGATTCCTTTCAAATTTTCATGCAAAACCAACCCAATCTGAGGTGATGTTGCAGTCTTAAAATCAGAAGGCATGATGAGTGATGTCAGGCACCTTTGCTGTTGGAAAAGTCACAGAATCAGAAAGTTGTTGAGGTTGGAAGGGACCTCTTCAGGTCACGTAGTCCAAGCCCTTGCCCAAGATGGGTCAGCTAGAGCAGGTTGCCCAGGATTGTGTCTAGTTGGATTTTGAACAATTCCATGGATGTTTTTCTCTGGTCTTGCCTTTACCTTCAGTTCTCCCTCTGCTGGCTACAAGGCACGATGGAAAGGTAGAAGTGCAGGGAGGGACTATCAGGAGTGCAGGACTGGGGAGAAGGAGGAGAAATAAGGAAGGACAGAAGAGGCCTTGTGGAGTGGAGACTACAGGTGAGGATGTGGAGGCAGAAGGCAGAGGTCTAGCAGATGGAAAGAGTATACACAGGATTCTGGGTAGAAACAAACAGACAAAAACAATTTTAAGTTATTCCATATCCAGAACCTGTCATGGAAATCAGACTCACTAACCTCTGCATTTCCTGTGGTCAGTGAATAACCTTGAAAACCATGGGTCAAAGTGTGCATGATATCCATTTGTTAATAGTTGATCAGTATACCCCATCTATTTCATCAGCACTTTTGCTGTTAGCTCTATTTGAAAGGTTTGTGTTGTGATTACGAAAGTCCAAATCCTGACGATGGCCCAAGTATTAATGTTACTATCGTCCTAAACAGCAGAAGTTTCATTATTACAATCCTTCAAAATCTATATGAAAAGAGCATTGAGACTAAAGTCAGAAATACGGATACTTGGAAATGCTGAGTAAATATGTGCACCTGCTCCTACTTTTGTCCTTTTCCCCTAAGTATTATGCTTCAGCCTTTTAAGACAAGGTCAGTCACAGGAGTGGCAAGACAAGGCAGAATTGTGTGACCTCACTGAGTGCTGAAGATGTCTTCTCTGAGGGTGAACCAGTTTTGTGTGCCTGTTGTCTGTAGTGCTGGGGTCTCACATATTGCAGTAGATAGGGCAGGGTATGCAGAAAGAATTAAGCATAGCCTTACAACCAGAGAATGTGGGTGTCTGTGCCTTTACTAGAGACACATATGAGATATGAAGAATGACATGTAATAATTCCAGTTGAGAAAAAATTCCTGGCTTTCTCACATTGTGTGGATACCCATACTCTGAGACCAGATATGTGGAATTGTTGCTTCTGGAAACCAAAGTAAAATTGACTCTTCTAACCCCACCTGTTTTTGACCACTGCGTGTAGGGGGAGATTTTAAAAAAAGAAAAGTAGGGCCTAAATCTCTCAGGTGAGCTTATATCATTTGGACTATTTTTGCCTTAGATGCCCCACCTGTAAAAGCATAACACTTTTCTTCTTTTCATACAGATACTGTGAAGAAGTGTAACTAGTTACTGTTCATGAACACAGCTATGCTCATAGAGGAAGTAATTGCTCTGTATATAGTGTGTACTGTTTTTGCTAATATCATGCATGGAGTTGAGCACTGAGAAAAGGATTAATTCAATGTGACTATATCAATCTAATAGTTAGGCATTTTGTCTAAGTTCATGTCAACACAATGATCAGATGATTCATCCTAGTCCAAGCAGACATGTAGACAGAACAAATCACCCTCTGTATGTGCTTGACTGTCTGTCGCTGATGATTGAGGAAGCAGAAATGACTAGTTCAGAACAGATACCTAAGTTTATAAGCTTGTGATGAGAGTGAAGGTCAATAAGCACTGTGACAGGTACCCATGATCTGGGAATTGGACAAACTGTTTTTGGCTAAAGCCTTTCAAATTAAAGTTTGACACAATTATAGGCAATGTAAGGAAAAGGTCTTGTCTTGTGCAGGGTAATATAGTGAGAGGGACTGCTCTCTAGTACAAACTAATGAATGAAAAAGCTAGAAATAAAAAAATGGTATTTCAGTCATATGAAACTTCTGTAAACAAATCAAAAGTGTTTCAGCTGTCTGACTGTGATGATGGGGTGGGCATCTTAGGCCTACCATCATATATTTTTACACATATTATTTTACACATATTATTTGCTGATATTAGGGCACATAAAAATCAGGGTATTACATACTGTGTATAGTTACACAATGTATGTTACGTATGGGCTGAATATCATGTCTGATGATGGAGAATGTCTGTTTGTGTCTAATACTGCTCCCTGGAGAAACTGTTCAAGAGCTATTCATCCTTGTGGAAAGATTACTCTCATATCAGTAAGACTTATCTGCTGTGTAAGTGCCAGTTGAGTTGCAAAGCTACTCTAGGGCATTTTATCAGGTGTTTTTATTCAGCAACGATGATCTCTATGAGAAGAGAAAGAGCCAAAAAACAAGACTCGGTTCTTCCAGTTAAAAATCAATGAATCTGATAATTTTTTGAAAAAAATTTTAGTGTGATGCCAAGTATACCCATCCCTCCTCTTCTTTGCTTTCACACAGACATTGAAACATACAGCATTTCTGTTTTACTTAGTTTGTGCTCACCATTAATGCTGACTCTTACTTCAGAGGAAAGAAAAAAGATGTGCTAAAAGGGATCTCCTTCTAAAGAACTGGTTTTCTTGTGCTAATGCCAACAATTTCATCTTGGAAATTCTTCAAATTCTATCCTCAGACAGATTTATATATGGGCTATTCACATATGTTTCAGTGCGGGTTTCACACTTTTATCTTACAGAAGAATTTGACCTCTGGGTTTTGCCTCTCTTAGGAATAGTTTAGGAATATTCGTTGTACTATGCCCTGAAAATATTTCATGCCCATTGCTTCCTGAATGAGAATTATTCAGGAACCACTTTGTAAGAGACTGAAAGTGGATTTTGTAATCCATTTGAAAACTTTCTTTTTTTTTAATGTCTGTTTGTTAATCAAGTTGAAAACAAAATGTAGGAAAAGTCGAGACTGTTACAGAAAATACAGGGCTGTTAGCTAGTGGTTGAGAGTGAAAATGGAAGTCAAAAGATAAAAGTTCTGCTATAGCGTCAGTTACAGATTTTTTTTTTTTTTTCCTACAGCTTTAGAAATATCTCTTAGGACCTGAACCATTTCTATTGTAACTAGAAGGAAGAAATATACTTTGGTATTGCTCTTTTTTTCAGGTATCAAATGCGGTGCTAATTTTTCTGATCTACTGGTGTGTGAAAGTTTTTAGATCTCAATTTGATTTATTCTGAGTGTTGCGTAGTTGGAGTATTACATTTTGTGTATTTTTGTACTTTTGTTCTGTAAGTTGTTTTATTGGTGTAATGTGATTGTTCACCATTCTTTTACTGCTTGTGAAAGAAGACATCACAATCAAGCTTTAAGTAGGTGTGATTACAGTAGTTGTTTTTTGTCTCTATTGCTCTTCAATGTCAAAGTGGTTCTGAGGAGAGTGAAATGAGAGATGTTTCTCTAAAATTTTAAGGAAGAAAGAATTAGTGTTGGCTTAACAGTAAAGCAGAAGAAAGAAACAGGAAAGAAAAAAGGAAGCTAAAATAACTCCTTGCCTTTTTTTTTCTTTCCAGAACTACACAGTCTATTTTCCAGCTAGCAAAATAAACAATTAAAGATGTTTCTGTTTGATATATTATTCAAAGTAATGAGCAAAAGCACGTTTGTCACCCTCATAATGGAGCTGAGAGAAGGAAATCTGTTTCAAATGTGTCATTGTTTGATGCAACACTGAGGATTAATATTCTTATTTCAGATCAAGAGTATCCCATTTCAGTACAAGTTCCTATTTTGTGAACTTATGCAGAAATCAGAGTGTTCACAAACAGAATTACATAAAAATAAATTAAAAAAAAATATTTGAAACAAAACCAATTTAATAATTCCTGAACTAACTTTTGTGTATTAAATCCTAAGAAAAAAACCCACCACAGAACACCCCATAAAAATGTGCAATAGACCTATATAAAACTGAGAAAATGAATTAAAAATGCTGATGCAACATAAAACGTATACAAAAATAATTGTTGCAGTTACTGTATACATTGGTTTTAGGTTTTTTCTGACCTACTTGGTTCCTAATACTTCCATAACCTCCCAGATAGCAGACTTCACATTTTTTGTATTAACTGAACCTTTAACTCTCCATTTAATTCAGGAGCTTCTGCGCATCCTTCTTATCAGCATCTATACTCATACAAACACAAGCTGTACTTTCTAACATGGTCCTCCTGCAAGTCAAAGACTATTTGACCACAGCTGCATCAGTCAGTTGTGGTTTTTAAATTTGACTTTGGGAGAGCAACGAACCTTAAGCAAGTATGTGCTTTATGTGTAGAAAACAGGAAAAACATATTTCTGTTCATTCAGTTAGTTAGGCAAATAGTAAATGAATATTCCAAGTTTAATATAAATTTAGAGAGTCTTTTCCACTTTATCATTTGTCCATTACGATGGGAGGAAATGAGTAAAAAATTTTTAGTGGTTAAAGTTGAAATTGCATTGATCTATTTAAATAGTTGTTTGTTTCTTTGAAGATATGGTAGACATCTATTAATGACATCTAACTCCTAAATGTTATTTCTGGCATCTTCTGGTGTTCCTGGGCTTCTGAGTTCTGGCTTGAGTTTTAACTTGTTAATCTGCACAATTTTTGAAAGAACAATCCACAGCTAATTGCATATCTTCTCAAAAAGAGTGTAGTGTGTGTCTGAAGTTTTGAACTGAGTTTTTGAAACTCTTCCTTTTTCTGTGCTATCTTGCTTTCTAATGCTATTTTTGTCCTATTACTGATCCCAAAAGAAGTCTTCCCATGGTATATTAATATCCACTCTTGGAAACAAGTTTTGGGACTGCATTGGTCAATAGAGTTGAAAAGCAAGTAATATTAATAGCTCTAATTACCATCCTTTTAGGCTAAATGGAATGGAAGGATTCCTAATTCCTCTTTGGAATTTATAATAATTTACCTGCCGGCTGGCCTGAAGCATCTAACCAGATGACTATTATAAATGAGTCTCTCTTATCAGCATTTGCTTTGTGTGGGATGAAGGAATTATTTACTATTAGTGCTTATTGATAATGGTGATTAGACTGCATGTCCTACATCTGTGGAGAAGTCTACAGACAGGAATTTTACAGTAAATGCACCCGTGAGCTCCAGAAGTTACACCAAAGCATCTGAAATGTCCCTGCTCCTGTGACATGTGAGCTGTCCCTGTTCCAGCTTTCCTCCAGCTCACAGAACCACCAGTCTGGACAGGAACTTTTAACTTTGAGAATCTTGGGGCTGATAAAATAGTAGAAAGTGTTCACTGTGCTTAACAGTCTTTGTATTTTTTCCCCCATCCTTCTCTTTATATACAGTAAAATACTATGCAAATAAATTTTGTATCTCATGTGTTCTTGCTTGAGGGTTGTGGTTTTGATTTTTTTTTTTTTATTTTTGGTACTGCTTCTAGCATGTACCTAAAATTTATTGTACACAGTAATTTTAATTTATTTGCACTGTCTGTAAACTCCTAATTTTTATGTAAGTGCAAGAACAAAGTTTTGGTCTCATTGACCCCTTAATCAGGTGTAACTACTGTTACTGCAAATAGGACACTATTAAGCAAAACTCACCTTGTTATAATCCTTCAGAGATGTATACTTGGGTGCAAGGTAAAAGGATGTAAACCAAAGGTGTAATAGTATTCCAGAGTAAGAAGCCCAGGGAAAATAATCACTGTCATGTAAAAGCAGAGCTGGGCATAATCTTTAATACTAATGCTTTTTATATTTATGTTACTGTACTTGAAACGTTACAGTAATTGCCTCCTTAAAGTATTATCTTGATTTCTCATGTAAAAACCAAGCTGTATACGCTAGCATGAATAGATGCAAATGGTCTTTTTTCAGCATGTCTCTGGAAATCATCATGCCAATTATCTCTTGCTCTTAAGCTGAATTTAGTTGTTATTCAGCATGTTTTTGTAGCATGTCTGGTGGTGTCATAGCGGATTTCTATCCAGAGACAGCATGCATGTTTTTCTAGGGCTTATGTTGAAACCCAAGTTATTGAGACAGAAATTCTTCTGGTACCTGGTGCCAGAGAACTCCTACTGCATTTGAATTACAGCTCTCTGCTTTCTTTGGAGTGCTGCATCCCTTGGAGCTAATCAGTGTCATCTACAGATGGGCAGCCCGTTAATGCAGGGTGAAGGAAGAACTGTCTCACCTGCAAGAACCAGCAACGCAACTGAGAACTAACAAAATGATGTTAAAGGAAGCTTAATTGCTTCTAGTAAGCTATATAGATTATACTGTCCTCACTAGAGAGGGTGACATAAACTCCTTGATAGGAACTTTCCTCTCTTGAGAATTAATATCCCACTGTAAGTATTCAGGCTGGTGAGTGTGTTTGTGTTTGTAAATCTGAGTGGGTGCACAAAGGCTCAGATTTGGATGTCCTTAAACTTGTTCACACAGATGAAACTTATTGGCGATGGTGAGAATTAAGGGCTACAAATCTGGCTCAAAAAACTTGCCTAACCAGGTTTCTTTCCTGAAAATAACTTAAATCAAGAGAAAGAGTTTTGTGTCAGGCTTACGGCTTGAAAAATGGAAAGGTGACCTACTGATCATTTGCTTCTTCCTTCAGGTAGTTTTATTTAACATATTGCTGAGAAGAAACATTGCCAGTGTTCAAATCAGAAAGATCACTTCTGAAAGAGATTCTATCCCAATTAATTTTGGGACTCGGGATCTGCCATTAATTAATAAATTCATTCATTTGTTATTGAAGTTCCAAAGTAACAGCCAGATGGTAATTCAGCACACTTTGTAAGGCTTTTCATCCCATTTCTAAGACCAGGCATGGGAAAGTCCGGATGGGTATGCATTCCAGGAGCCACGTTTGTGTGAACACAGCACAGCTGGAATGAAGAGGCCTCTTGCAGCACATGTCTAATGTCCAGCTGCCCAGGGGTAGGCAGAGATCATCTTTGCAGCCCCTCTGCAGCTGCCATGATTTCAGCCACCGTGTCTGTGTCATCCTGTATCTAATTATTGTACCACAGGACTGTAACATTCTCTGTGCAAGGAATCTTTGAGCCCTAGCCCACAACTCATAAGGGAATCACTTCCCACAGCTTCTTTCTGCCTTGGAGGATTTGTATACTCTGAAGAGATCACTTTAGTTTTTTTAAGATTAGGAAAAGTATTTTTTGAAATGTAATAGTGTTTCAGAATTTAAATAAGGATGCTATTAACAAAACAGAAATAAATTTTTGCCTTGTTTGCTTCCTGCCATCCTGCTTAGTCTGGAAAGGAAAATATTCAGCTGTTGTTCTAATTGCTCTGCAGGGGCAAATAATTTATATATGCGTGATTGTTTAAAGAGAAAGGGACGTTCTCCATCTTACTGTTTCCTATCTAGGCTCTAGATCACAGTTGAGATTGCATTCCCTAGAGAAGCACTGAGCACGTATTTAAACTGTAATGGATTTTAATTAAAAATCACTAAATATGTACAACTTAAAAAAATACTGTTTCTAAATGAGAAAAGGTAATTGTTCTTCTCTCTGATGCCTCCTGATGAGATATTTGGTTGTGCATTTGATATAATAATTATCTGCTGTCAGGTGACAACTTGGAAGATGGCCTGTGATATCCTGCAGACATGTGCTGAATGCAGCCATGCAGGATCCTAACCCATGTTTTTCTGAAGTCAACTGAAGTTCCACTGTTGACTCCAGAGTCGCAGAATTATTCCTTCCCAGAAAAGAAAAAGTTTATTTATTCACTCTCTTCTAATCAGTGGAATAGTTTCAGAATAGATAATATCATAGACAAATTAAGAAATTAAATATGTATTTTTTTTATTCCTAACACGTGGCATGCACATTAAACATTGAAATAACTCTTTTCTTCTTGTAAGCATTTCCTCCTCAGTAATGCAAAATGCATCTTAAAATCCCATAAATATTGCTGTGTGACCCAGCACATATTGAATATTTTCTAAATTTTAAAGCTTTCATTGTTCAGGGTGGCACCAAGCTCCCACTGCATCAGCACTCTTCAGGAGACACAGACAGGTTCAGGGAATGCAGAATTATGTATTCTTATCACTACACCTGAGGTCCTGTCTGTCAGTGCTAGAGGTTGTTAGGCCATTATCAGCCACTGATTCTTCTCGAGCTGTGAGAATAATTTGGATTCAGGGAGGAAGCATAAGCTGATCTTCTTTCACTCATTCATTAAGTTTAAGATTTTTCTTCTCTGTACTGTTGGTTGGTCCATTGATACACCAATGTTACTGTAACAAGTGAATTATTTTAAAATTTTCATTTCTATTAGACTATCAACTCTGTTATGACTTATGGTTGTGATTTGAAGCCGTTTTAAGACAGCTGGAAAACTCATGTTGAATCCATTGACTTTAGACTTCTAGGCACAAGCTCATATGATTTAAAGGATCACACTGCTGAAGCAGCGACTCCAAAAGGTGTTTGCTTTCGTAGGCAAGATGTCTTCTAAGCCTTCAGGATATAAACAGGTTGCTCTTAAAAGGATGTATCATGTGCATGATATTACCTTTCAACGACTCTGAACATATACTCTGCTACTTCTCTTTCCCTCTCAGTCTTTTCTTAATATATATAATATTTATATATTTATATATATGTATGTAACATCAGTGTACTTAGGGACCTTGTAGAAATCTCAGTGATATATTTCCTGTTTTGTTTATGCTTGGGTAAGGTATAGAAGTAGGTAAACAATATTATCAATGCACGAAGTATCACCAGTGACCTGCAAACTTAGATTTTAACACTTTCATTTTACGGAAGAGTAGTAATTACTAAGGTAACTACACCATCTTCTGCTATGATAACCATTATAAAGAGAATAATATAAGACTATTAGTAGTAGTTTAGTATGTATTAGCAACTACTACAAACTACTTAAATAACGTTAGCTAGAGTTAAACTATTTGGAAGTCAAATGAGTAGTAGGCCTTGGGTGTGAGAGTAGAGATTAAAACAAACCAAAACCAAACAAACTCAAAAGAACGGTCTAGGTAGCTTTTTTTGTGATCATGAACATGGATTTGTGCAGATGTTCTTATCTGCAGGTGGACAAAATCCTTCTTAAAGCAGAATGTCCTAATAGCATTCTTAAATATCCTTTACTTCTAATGTTAGGTGTTCTCTCTTCTTGCACTTTTTTTTTTGTCCAAATACTTTTTACCTCATTATATAACCTGCATTTTTCATGTCATATTTGTGTTGCACTGTTCTTTATTTATGCAGTCATATTTTTTTTTTTTTTTTTCATATCTATGGGATCATATCTCTTAGAAAGACTCTAAGAATCTATGCATTGAAACTGAAAGAGCTGGACATAATACAAAAAAATAATGAGTAATACTGTAGCATCTCCATTATGCTTTTTACTTTAAAATCTGTGAGTTATTTTGATGTAGGAATCATAATTGTGAGACATTTGGAAGTTCTTTTTGCTGTATTTTGCAGATGGGAACATCAAATAAGACTAATGTTTTTCAGAACTAATGCTGGGGTGCTTCCATTTTTGGATCCCCAAACTAAAAATCAATTCCTCCTCACAAAAGTCAGCAAGAACATTTTTGAAAACATTTGGCTGTGAAATTTCATGAAACCTCAGGAAATATTCTTGTGAGAGTCAGGAATACAGTCACAGATTTTTTTTTACAGAAAAAACGGCATACCCTAATCATAAAGTTTCCTGTGTATGAAGACAGCACACAGAGTCTTTGAATCATCTACCTGTAAAGACAGGTCCAAGTACTGGATGGCTGTTGAAATATGTGACTCTGTCCCTTGAAAAGTTGCTAGACTAGTCTTATTCAATCTATTGCAGCACAGGGAAAATTAATATTCTCTCCTGTCAGTAACCATTACAGATTTTGACTACAATGGCAAAATAATAATAATTGTTTCTCTATAAAATGATTTATAACCTATGATGAAAATATGTTATTGTTTAAACACGTCATATTCTCTTCATACAATAAAATAAAGACTTTTCAAGTCTTTTTTGGTGGCTGATGCTCAAGTCTGTAGTTCTGAACTACAATTGATATATAAGAGAGAATAGAAACTTTCACCTAAAACATACCACAAGGTACAAATAAAACTATCAATCTGTAAGATTTTTTAAAAATAAAATACCTACAGATTATTATTTGGAATGTGACATATTTATAAAAAGCCTTCATATGATCACTGAAATTGCATGCCACTTCTGTGAACCCATGAGAATAACACTACTGAACCTGAGATCCCAGTTCACAGACTTTAATGTGTTTGTGGAGAGAGCATTGTAAATGATCACAGAATTAAAAACTGTCCTGATGCATGTTCAGAGAGCCAAGAAGGATAAAGTTTCATTTACATCACTTTAAATCTGCTTCTTCCTAAAGTAAGTGCTTGACTTTGTAAATGAAAGTGTTTAATATGGGGTTTTTTGCACATAATACATATAGTTCATGCTCTATTGTAGCTGATGCATTACACACATTGTTATTGTAGCTGTTGTTTATGTATTAAGTAATATAAATGCAAAAACTATAAAAAATCTTGAGAAACACACTGACAGAGAAATGTGTATTAACAATCAAGCAGGACAAATAAAAATGCTTCTTCCAAACACTTCTAAAAGGTTTGCATAAAATTCCTCTCTGCTTATGTTCCAATCTCTCCACACAGCCTTTTTATGAAAATTTATGTGAGTTAAGTTTTTTTCTTTCAAGTGTTCATGGAAAGTGAATTTCAGGCTCACAGCCAATATACATTTAATCATGAAACAAAATTAGTTTAATCATGAAACTAAATTTGTTTGGAGAAGAATTAGAAGTATGCAACTTAATATAATAAGGGAATAGAAACAATAGTCTGCTTTAGGTGGCCAAGGAAACAATTCAGACCAGACTGATGATCATGCTGTGCCATATGTGGCTATGGGCACGGTAGACAAGTTGTAAGACAGCTAAAATGCACAAGCAGATTCCACAACTGGTCAATTCCAAAGATTTTGAAACTGAATACAATTGCCTGAAGGTATCTCATATTTCTGTAAATTTTGGGGCAATAGTCATGAAACTGGCAAAATTGAAGTCTAGAACTGATTTCTACTTCTACCTCTGTCTGTGAGAGTTTTTATCAGCACTTCTCAGTTATGTAGTACTTGCAAGTAAGAATTGAAAATTATATAATGAAACTTATAAATGTTAAGATTGAACTTCTAAATTCTTGAAAAGTATGTAAAAGCTCAATTTTTCTGGTATAAATATATATATATTTTTTTTTAATTGAAGCTTGTCAAGAAATGGCTACTATATAAAGACCAGGTATTTCAAATTTTAATCCCTAAAATGAAGAAACAAACAAACAAACAAGCCATAAGTGGATGAAAATGTAGGACAATGGAATAGAATAAAAAAAAAAAAAAAAAGTTTGCTACTGTTTTAATTTGTCATAACACAAATAATGGGTCCATCCTTAGAGAAGCGAACTCTCCTGATGTAAATATAGCAGAATTTCACTTCAGCCACCTGATATCAGTGACAAAAATGCCTCTGGAGGTGTTAATTTTCTCTGTTGACTATAGGAGTCAAGATGATCACTATAGACCAGGTAATCTCTCACACCTGTACTATGATGATAAAAAAAAAAATAATGTTAATGCTCTTGTTGGTAAGTGGTACTGCAGATACATAAATAAAAATGTTCCAGAGAACTGATGTCCCAAGAGTCACCAAATAAACTAAACATACAGATAAGATAACATACAAAGGAGTGACTATGACAAGCCAAGGTTGGCAGGTATAGTAGGAGATTTCCTTCTAATTAGAGTTGGAATCTGGGCAAAGAATGGCAGGAGTAAGTGACTTCATTGAAGTGAGAAAGTATGGAAAGGAAGATGGAGAATTAATCAGTGATGATAATCTGATTTATTAGGCACCAGGGCTACAAAGTTGGATTTAAAACTAGTTTTAGAGGAAGGTATGGAAAGGACTTAATAACCTGTCTGCCTCCTTTGTTACCGAAGTGAGAAAGTTGTGCAGGAGAAAACCCTAAAGTGTTTCAATGGTCTGAATGGTCTGTGAAGGTTTCAGTTGCTGGCAGAGTAAAATCAGAGGCCAACTTATATAAGTTGTAAAAAATAGAACTAATAAGGATAGGGAACTAATTTGACAAACCTTAAATGCATGCAAGGCGTTATGTGTTAAGCAGGTGAAGAAGAATCTGAGGGTAGAAGAAAAAGGTGACATTTAGGTAGTTAATAATGAGCAAGAAAATCTGAATAGCAACATACTGAATATGCTAGAGCTGAGGAACATGTTTGCAGTCATTAAGATCAGAAAAGTGAGAACTGAAAAAGGCATGATACGAAATGGTGAAAGATTTTCCTTTGAACAATAGTAGAAAGATCAACAGTTTAAAACTGCAGGAGATGAAATTTAGATCCAGTTTGAATATGCTTCTTTAAAGCAAGTATTGAGCAAAAAGTAATTCCCAAGGTAATGGCTTATCTGACCTTGGGCAATGAACCACATCTCTGTTTTGGAGGAGATATTCAGAAAAAGAAGAAAAAAAAAACAAACAAAACACCACCAACACAGAGAGGGAATAAATGTATAGAGAGAAAAGTCAGTCAGGCAACTTAGGAAAGGTGGTGGTAGTGTATGAGCACAAATCAACGAATGTGATGCTTGCAGTTGTGGTTGACATGGAGAACAACAGGTGGGAAACTTTTTTGCAAACAGTCCCCAGATGGACTAAACATGTCTAAGCTAACTTCCTGAATCATTTCCCTCCTCTTCTTCTCCAGCGTACTTGGAGTGCAAATACTGGACAAGCAGGAAAATTTGTCAACCTAATGAAATGTTTTTAGGTACCACAGTGTTTCAACTGCAGCATTTTGAAAAAAAATGATGGCTTATTTTAGGGGCAATGGCACAGGATTTCTTTGTGGAGGTCAAGAAGTTAAAATTTTGACAGGGACAGTGATGAAATAATTTAACGCCTCAGCTATGTGGGTGCAGATGGTCATCCACATGGGGTATATTTTTCCAGCAGGTTATTGAGTCAATGAAGCTGGCTGCCTGCAGTTTGGCAGTTATCCATCAATATGTAAAACAAAATTTTGGACTATGCAAAAATTGGGTGTTAAAGTCCATTTTATGTTGTGCCAGGTTTGCCTCAGTACCTCGTGGTCTTGGATGACTGGAGGATTAAGAAATGGAATTTTAGCATTGGCACACTGACTAGCATTAGATTGAGAACTACATTTTTGTTAGCAAAGCACAAAAAGGTGAATTGAGAATGACTTGCATAGTAGCTCTCTAGTGTTAATTTTGTTTGTTACTATTAAGTCCCATATAGAAATTTGTGGAAGTGAATTTAATTCTATTCCTGTTCTTGAGCTGTAGTTTTGTGCACTGTACTCATGTTTTCAAAAAGTAACAGTACCTAAGCCCCATCATCTCTGACAATTTAGTCAATGGCTAATGTTAATGTAGCAGAGAAGAAGAGTATATAAGAGCTATCCAGGCAATAGAAAATAAAGTAGTTGAGACAGTAAGAAAAGCTATTTTGGCAGTAAGAGTTTGGTGGCTCAGCAGAGAAATGCATCTGCCTAACTAATGGAGGATTTCGGTGGAGTCAAACTAGAGTTAGAGTCAAGCTTTTTATCTGACTTTAAAAGACTTAGGTCCAAATAACAATTCTCTGAGAAAGATGACCTCCTCAATGATTACTTTTCCTTGGATGAACATGTACGCCAAGCTGCTACCAAACAGGAGTTAAGGTAACATACACAATTAATGTTGAGGGCAGAACTCTTGTGTCATCTCTCTCTGTCTTAAGCACTATGTTAGATATCTCCTGCCTTGTGTTCATCAACCACATATAGATGTCTCTTCTCTATGTTGTTAAGTATTGCTCTTCTGCAAAGCTAACGCTGCATTCCCCCACCTCATGTAACTTGCCTTTTCCTCAACATCCAGTTTACACAAAGGACTTAAAAACATTGAACTCTGGATTTCTGAATGACACGTAGAAAGTCAAGGACCTGAAAGCTACACACTGAAACATGCAGGTTATGCATGTGCAGTTCTTTCATTGACTATATCCCTTTGGTAGCTGACCTCAAAGGCAAAACTGCTCTATACACCACTGTAGGAATCGAGAAAGATTAAAATGGGATCAACAGAGGATCTGCCCCTGAAAATTCTGATACCTTGAAGCTATGAGGAGTTCCAAGTGTATGAAAGAAAAGAGAAAGGAATGAGTGGCAGAAAAGAGAAACAACATATCAAATATATTGTGCTGTTTTATAGTATGTGTTAACAGAGTCTGGTTGAAATTAGTTGAATTTTATGTTTTGGACAAAATTACTTTCAATTTTCGTGCTAAAACTTTTAAAGGATCATTAGGATCTAAATGCAAATTATTCCGGAATACCTTAAGCTAAACTTGTCTGATGATTCATCAGGAAATATCCTTTATCCCTTACCAAACATTAAGAATTCTTGAGCATAGATACAACTAAAAAAAGCACTGAATCTTACATCAGCTAAAACCAACAGAATTTTCAAGTTTTCTGAGATCAGCATTTGAATAAAGAGCAGCTGGGAGAACTAGAACCTGGAAAAAATTAAAAAGATCTTCATAGGAATAGGAAATGGTCTGATAAAATCTCCTCCACTGAGAAAATGATACAAAGAACTTCCATATTTTCTCTTGAAATTGATGAGACAGAGAAAAAAAGAATGGAAGTGGTAATTAAAAAGAGAAAGAAAAAAGAGATGGGAAAACAAATTTCAAAATGTAAGGCTGTAAGATTAATCTGACAAAACCAGAATTGGATAGGATGAGGACAGTTGAGAAGGTACCATATAAAGAGCCAAAAGAAAAAAATCTGTGAATGTGTTGTGAGGGAAAGATGGTAGAACTTGATGCACTTTTATTACTATGTGCTGGTCTGGTGAAGAAAAAAAAATGTGAGACAGGAAAAGATATTCTCATCTCTGGTTTCCAGCTGCTGATGAAAGCAAGTTCTGTATAGCAGAGTGAAAGCTGAAATCAGCTAAACCTGAAACCCAGCAGAAACTCTACAAAGTCCTGGAAACTCACCAGGAAGGAAGTTGTTGCAGTAGATTTGGGACCAGGATATTTTGGTCCACAAAAGGAAAATCAGAGCATTTTATTTGCAGCACACGAATCATATGGATTTGATTTCAGATAATGGTATCAATCTATTTATGCCACCACACTTCTTGTGTTTTTGTTGAGATAGTAGCTAGAACTTGATTTTTAAACTGTGTTGTGGTGTTTCTACCTCTTCAAATGGAAGTGTTGTGGAAACTACTTGACTATAGTCTGATATCTGTCCTCTTTTGAAGTACATGGTTTTGGTTAAACAAAAGAGATTAAAATTAAGCAAATAACCATATGTCAATATACTATTACTACAGTACTTACAGCTGCTTGATTCTGTATCCCATTGTGTACCCAAGCCCTGTGTTTTTGCTCATAGAGTTAGGATTTCTGTCTTTATTAGTACCACTTTTTTCCCCCTATTGCCTGTAGCCTCCAATGCTTTACTGCCTTCAGGTCACTGTGCAGCAGGCTTCCTAATCTCCCATTTCTGTGTCATTGGTAAATTTGATCACACTTGAAAGTATAGCAAACACCTGACAAAAGAAGAGACTCATTAACAGCTTCATTTCCTATGCAGCAATCCAAGCAAGCACAGGCATACATGAGAGTTCTGGCAGGAATACAAAGGAGCTGTGCTTGAAGACTGACAATTAAAACTTTCTTAGGAAGCAGGACCGCCTCCTTGTTTCAGCTGTGCACTGGGAGAGTGAAAACAACTCCCTGGACCACCTGCAGTTACTCCACACAGATAGTCTGGGGAGTACAGTTTGAAAACACCTGCCAAGTGTTGGTCTCTGAGCAGGAGTCTCACACACTTGGCAGGCTTCTCATTCATTGCAGCGCTCAGCAACCAGATGAACTTTGCTGAAATTATTTACCTTGGCCCTTTGGAGCAAACATAACACAGGGAGAGAAGATGAAGATGCTACTTTGTTAAGAGCTTTATCTGGCATCCTTACATCAGATCTTTTATTAAGGCTCAGTGGACATTACACCTTGTTGGATTACACAAGGAAGTTTTTAATCTTATCTCCAAGAAAGAGAGAGAAGTAACTGGCTTTTCCTGATCAAAACTGTGGATCCATACCTCTGGAGACCAACAAATGACCAGCTGCCTTCAGGACACAGGTTGTGTTGTCACATGCTCATAGCTGTCCCTAGCTAGTATGACAGCCACAACACGAATTGGAAGTTATGCCTGATGTGCTGCTTCTGCCTGTGCAGACCATAGGAGAGGTGGGAGGTATGTTTCCTCAAGCCCAGGTACAGCAGAGGTTCCTATGACTGTATCCAACAGGCAAGCATCAAGTCACCAACCCATTCCTCACCCACACTCATCAAGAGTGTGGGTGGTATCTTCGTGACATACCATGCTTACAAGCATAGCAAGGATTTGTGTCATAGGGAGAAAATTTAAACCCCCTTTTCTCTTTTCCTTTTCCCCTCCAAAATACAGTTGTTCTCCCGCCACAGTGCATAATGCTAACTCATTACCATGACTTCTCCAAAGAGCAGGAGAACTACTGATGCAGTGGTAGGACTGTGGTAGGAGAGCAGGAATAAATGATGTTAAAGTCCATATGACAGCTCTGAAGATTCAGGATTAAAATTGCTAATGTTTGTTCATAAGAGGAAGGGTTATTACAGCTACACAGAAAAATTGTAATTGATTGCTCTTTCCACTTGGTTTTTTTCATTTTTTCTTAGTATGATGATTGTCAAGTATTAAAAAGTTAGAAAATCTAATGTTTTGGTTATCTAACATGTCATCTCCTGGATAGTTGTATTGTGATACTGTCAAGTAATCACATACTTTTACTTATTCAAAAAAAATGTATGCACCTCTCACTGCACAGCAGGGGTAGTGTATTCTAAGCAAATTAGAATTACACAGTGAATGAGGTTGCTTGGAGGATTCATACTTTATTTCTCTTAGGAGATGCAAGGTGAACACAAAAATGACACAGGCCTGGCAGGAGAAGAAGGACAGGTGAATGTCAAACTCCAGAGCTCATCTCTGCTGTTTTCCCTTCTACCATTTTCCACAGCTCTTTCACATGACATTACACAATAACTTAGTTTGATCATCCTGGAAGTTGGCTGATGATGTATATTTCTTGCAATCAAGTTACAGTCAGATTGGAAGGAGATGAAAATGCAGCCAAGGTTATTAAGAGAGAGGTCTAAGGCTGATAACAGTGATGGCAATGTGGTGATTAAAAAAATTAGTAAGATTCAGAAAGATTGTAAGATTAAGAAAGATTTTTTTTTTTTTTAATTTCCCTTTTTGCTCTTCTTGTCTCTGTGGCTTGTCACCTAAAGTACATGTTATTGTTACTACCTATTAATTGACCTACAGCATGTTTTTGTAAAACAGAAAAGCAAAAAAAAATGTTATTGTGGGAATAATTGTTTTTCTTAAAGATCATTTATGTTATAATTTTCAGTTTCAATATTTTCTCTGTATACTTAGTAGATGAGTAGACAAATGTAATTAAGGAATAGAATTACCTGTAGAGCTTCTATAAAGAAAATTATTACTTGTAAAAATATCTAAAAATAGATTTTTTTTTTTTTTTGCAACCTGCATGGTGAGCACATTTGTCTTCTTTTTCTCACATCTGAAACTCATGACTGCAGAGATGAGGGACTGAATACTTATATGTCTTAATTTCAGTTTCATGAGTGAATTTTGAAGGAAATGCGGACAATCAGGGGAGGTGCACACTGTGAAATTTCGACAGTATTTTTCATTTAAGACTGTTTGCCTCCAAGATGAAACTGAACTGGAAGGACTGCCTCTCTGTGTTCCTCCCATTGTTAGCTGTTGGATCCTTGCTACCAGACTAAAGCTAAGACAAAATAACTCTCCTAAAATGAATGCAGTATGGAGGTCAGGTTGTCAGGAGAAACTCTTTTTCTCTATGGTCTTCTCCTACTGTGCTGCTCTGATTGTAGATGTAGACATGGAGAGTATCTGCAGGGATAGATACTGATGAGGTCTTGAGAGCTCTCTTTTTTTTCCTAATCATTATACTGTGGTGAGTATTTTTGTATTTTATTTTTTGACAAAACTAGCTTTCTTCTTTGACAGAGAATTTTTTTTTCCGGTGATATTTTCATAAGACATCTCTACAGACATTTTAAAATGGTTTTAAGCCCTTGCTTGCATTTTAATGTGTCCTGAATTCCAATATATTAGAGAGTGAAACTGTTGATTTAGGATGAAGAGAGTAGATTAGTACTCTGAAGTGGAGATTAAGCATGTATCTTAATGACTTTTAGAACTCAGACAAGAATATGGGATTTTACACCCACCTCCTGGCTCTGTGAGAGTAGCTGTGAGAGCTTCTAGTGCATTTTTGATTACGGTCAAAGACAGGAAAGCACTGGTGAACGAAGTTTACATAAACCTGTTTGAATCTCCACTGTCTCAACTAGATTAGGAACATGCAGTTTCAGCAGAGAAGAGTTTCAGAAGTTAGTGGTCCTCAGCTTTTGTTTACTGCCACTCAGATGACTATGTTGTCACTTCTTGCCATACCAGGGCACAGACTGCAAGCTTACTTCCTTGAAATTGCCCTCAAAAAGACTCAGACAGATGAGGAAGCTTCCCTAGACAACCTGGAAGCAGATTAAGAAGTTGTTCCTTATTGTCTTCCCAGATGAGAGTAGATGGTTATAACGTATGTCAAAATGCGGATAGAAAATATGCTAGTGGGCATGGCTGAATTTGGGATTGCAAGTGCAGTTATTTAAGCAGGCAGGTATTGCTTACCTTGGCCAAGTTTTTGACTGACTGCATGTGGGTTTGGAATGCCACTTCACATTGTCAGTGTCTGCTCAGTGGAGAGAAGGCTGCCATGTTACCAGTCTGGGGACAGAATTATTTGGGTGACCTCAGTATCAGCTGGTCTGTTCTGAGAGGGAAGCAGTAACAGCTCTTCTAAGGATCATTCTGAGATATAGTAAAATTTATATACATGAATGTATGCAAAAGACTCATAAACTTTGCATCAGGATTTGTTATCTAATTCTAGCTGTTCAAAGGTAAGATGTCTATTTTAAGCTAGTCAGGTAGTCTTCTAGAGCTAATGGAAAGTGATAAATGTTGCCATCAGAAACCA